>NC_134826.1:59540962-59840962 GCF_004210375.1 Tachypleus tridentatus | reverse complement strand
AATGTTTAATACATCGTTTCAAATGCCAGGAAACTTCACTAAAAAAGCCATTAAAATGTAAACCCATCCTCACTTAGCATATATATATATATATATATACATATACATAGAAACCACTGGTTATACAATTAAGTAATGAATCATTAATTACTTTCTCAATGAATCAACTGAAAAAAGTTATTCAATATCTTTCACCATGAAATTTTATCTTTATTTTTAAATGACAAGGAAGCATAATATAATCCAGACATTTTTTTTAAGAAATGGGAAGCTCTGAAGTAGTAACTGTTTTTATCAACTGTGCAAATTTGAAAAAAGTTTCTTTAAAAGTGGGGAACATAGTACAAATTACAATTATTAAATCCTTCAACACAAAGCAAATATTATTAATATATGATAAACAATCTTTTAAACAAGAACAATTATTTCCTTCATTAAAAGTAATTTATACTACTGTACTATTTCACACAGCAAACTAATGCATTTAATACTTACGTATTTAATTTTGGAAAGTTACTGAAATCAGCCCACCCACTCGGGTCAACTGCTTGTGAAGTCACAACTGAAGCAGCTTCCCAGGGATTTGATGTATCCATAGCAACAGAATTTTGATCCATTGGGAGTGTGTTAAAACTTGAAGCCCATACTAAATAAAAAAATATATAGCATATAAAAAGATCTTTAAACTGAAAAATCAAGTTAACATAGACCACTGAAGTTAAACATTCTAGAAACTTCTGTTGCATAATAAGTTTATCCTGCTTTAAAACAAACTTAAAATTATTAATATTAAAATAAGAAACATACACATATTTCTTCTAAGTTAAACAAAATAATTTTACTTAACCAATTACAAAAAACTTGTATCTGCCTCTTTCTGTTGTATTTTTTAACTGTATACATTAAAAATTAAAATAGTGCTTACAATAACAAAATCTATGAATGTGTGATGGTGAAAAAACATAAATAAAAGCTAATATAAATCATTGAAGGTAAACATTCCATATAGAACATTAATACTGAAAAGTAAAATAAAACAAACTCAAAAGGAAGGATTAAGTTAAAAACAGCAAATCTGAACCTCTGACTAGCGTTAGCTTGTTATGAACAAAAAGAAGCCAAAAAAAAAAAAAAAATGCTGCACCAATTGAAAGGATCCCAGGATACAAACTATAACATAGGATATAAAATGTACCCTAGGTTTTGGAGGTGACTGAAGAAGCAGGACATACATTGCAGTGGGGATGCATTGTCTCTCAGTCTTAACCTCTATTTTGCAGTCTTACACAAAGAATAATGAAATAAAAAATAAAATAATCACAGGAATAGAAATAGAAATTAAGAGAGTAAAATGTGTGTGCTCATGCCCACAACATCCCACATCTATATCACCTTTCACTGTCTGCAAATAATTGTGGGAAGGTGACTGCTCTCCAATGTAAACAACAACAAAAAAAATAAAAAAATAAAATCACGTACAAACATAATAACAAGGTACTACCACTTGGGGATAAGTAAATTAAATAAACTTTCAATAAATAACTATCAACCACCACCCATTAAATCTACTTTAACTATCAGTTTTCATACTCTAAACAAGCTATTATGTCTAGTAAGACATTCATCCATATAAAGTAGTGCCAAGTTGTTTAAATGACCTTATTCACAACTAAAAATAGTTATCAGAAACTTTCAGTAATTTTTTTATTTCTGTTTATTATAGAATATTTCAATAATTTTATTTAAAGTTTCTTTATTAAATTCATTAAATATTAATTTTTGCATCAATATTTCAACATTAACAATAAAATATTGTAATTTATTACAAACTTTACAAAATCTGAATAATTATGAAGTTACAATGCTTATAACAAAAGAATATGGTACATTACTATTAAAAGAGGGTAGTCCATATAATGGAAAAACAAAATATTTTCTTTTATCAAAAATACTATACTGATATTATTAACAATTACTTCAATTTCTAAATCTAAATAATGTACATCTACATTAAACATTGAAGTATCATTCAATATCAAATTCTACTGGATAAATAGTGTTAACATTATTCATATGAGTAATTATTTATACTAATTAAATCATCTATTTATCTGTTAGTTAAAGCAAAAATATCTGGGTTTATAGAGATATCAATAAACTTGTTCTCATAAAAGTAAAGACAAATTTGCAATACAAGTAGAATAATTAGCCTTCATTCAAACTTCTACTACTTGTTTAGGAACCCAGTTACCAAAAAATATATAATTATTATAAATTCAGAAACTTAATATATACCTTTTATGTTTTTGGAGCTAAATTTTCTTTCTTCTAGTACTATGAAAGGATAACAGAACTGTTCTATTAATTCATTTATAACAAATTAAATCTTTTAATGGAACTGTGTTGTACAGTGTGATGAAGTTAAATATTTCAATATTATTTACTTGTTCACAATTTCTTCGATATTCTAAAATGGATTAATTTTTTATTATCCAAAACGATTTTTATTATTAACACTTATATTTTTAATTTTATCAAATAAAAGATTAAGTAATTTGTTTAATAAAGTGGCCAGCTGTTTAATAATTGAACTAGAAATAATTCTAAATTTAATTGGAGATTTATGGAATTTAGGAACAGCATATAGAAAAGGTAAATCTGCACAAGAATTTGGTTCAAGAGAGTTTTTTTTTTTAATAAGATTTAATGAAATTATTTATTACTGTATCTTTAGATTGGTTTAATAAGTTTAAATATCTGTGTACTATTGACTTCTTTTACCATAATTAATGCATAAAACATTTTACAAATGAGACAATTTGTATTTGTTAAATATATAATTCTATGTCCCACAATACAGCCTGTACCATAGGGATGGATCCTTTCAAATGGTGCAGCATTTTATTTTTATTTTGGCTGGTTTTTGTTTATAACAAACTATATGTACATACATACTGAAGCAGTGCAAGTATTTAAACTATAGCATATGAACTGTGTTTACAAAGCTTTGAGAAGAAAGCAGTATATCATCTACATTGTAATTACTTAAAAATATATTAAACAAAATTAAAACTATTAAAAAAAATCTGAATATTTTCAAATGAACTGCAATTAGTAGGTAATATATGTCAGTTATGAATTCTAAGTCAAAAATATTTTAAAATATTTTGCAATATTTATTAGTGTAATTTGCAAACAAAATGTTATATATTCTAAATTTGTTTAGCTCTCAAAAATATTACCAGTAAACAATGTATTTATAATATTTTTTGGAAATTTAATAACCACACCAAAATACATACCTAGATTTAGTCAACATCGAGTAACTAAAGTATCTTCAACAGAAACTTAGTTTTCTCAGATAAAGACAAGACAGTTCTACCAGGCATAAACACAGGAATTTAATGTAATCTTTAAAATGTTAAAGAAAAAAGGAATCTTTTTATGTTAAATTATATCTGTTTGAAAGCTACAGAATTTCTTTTTATGACACAATGTGTGAGTGTGTGTGAAAAGGAACTACAGATAACAGTCAATGCCACTGTAAAAAAAAACATTTGAAAAAGCAAAGTAAAATATTATAACCTACAACAAAGTATCTGAACAAGACCTCACAGATCATATATCAACAACTAAATGAAGGGGAGAGAATGCAGATATCAACAAAAACAATTGCCTTTATGAACAGCTAACAACATAGAGTGAAATTAAGTTTTCATACATGAAATAAATCACGATTGATACATACAGTCACTTTGATCTACTTCCATTTTAACCACATCAGCTGTACCACTTAGTGGTGTACTACTTGGCTTTTGGTGTACTGCCTCTTCAGAATCACTACTGTTATCATCACTAGACTGTCTCCTGCATGACAGAGTACTAAAATTTATGAGAAATCATGTGATGAAACTAATATATACAATTCTCAATACTATTTTCAAAATAATTTCTACTTCCATATAGGCCCAAACACACAGAAATGAAACACAGTAAACAAATCCTAAAAATGAGAACTGCCCAGTTGAAATAAGGTTGAAGACAGGTTAAAGTTTTAATCAAATTCTGATTAATCTTTAATTCAGTAAGTGATGACTCACTAATACTTATCATTCATGAGAAATGCACTTATGTACAGACATGCTAAACTCGGAAAAGTCAAACCCATAAACACAAATCAAAACCCTATGTTTAAAGAACATAAATTTGTAAGATGTCAATAATTTTTTAATTTCAAATAAGGTGCAAAGACTTGCATAAAACACGAAACAAAAAGAAAGCAGAAAAATAGATGTCTTGTAGTGTTACACTTGTACATTATCCATTTCCAGTAGTAATTAAGAAAGAACTATATATATATAATGATCTAATAATAAACACAAACCTTCAGTTGTATAGAAATGACACTGTACAAAAAGTTAAAAAAAAATAAGCAATGTCTGCTTGAAACATTTTTTTTGCCTAAAACAAGATTTATTAATTAATTTATTAATTTGATGCAATTTAATAAAAACAAGTATCAATAACAGGGGTGGGAAATTGAATAAATTTAAATTAAAGTTTTCAATTTCAGTTTGAAAAACTAACAATTCCTATTTCAAGTTTGTTTTGTTGTTATTCAAGTTCCTTTTATGATTTCAGTTTTCAGTTCAATTCAGTTTTGATTTCAATTCCAGTTTTCAAATTTCTCTGAAATGGCTATTAATTTCTTCTACAGCAGTATGCATTGTTTTTGTAACTTTTGACTTTATTATATATTTGAATTCACACCTTGTTTGAAAGATAACTTCTTCATCTCAATATACGTTTTTGTTTCTTTTTATATTTAATCTTTATAAATGCTACACTTTGACAACTATCTTTAGTCCTTCTCCTATCCTGTTTCTTCTCTCTTTCTGGGGGGTTGAAGCCGAGTTTGCCTCTTCCTATTTAATCTTTTTGCTTCTGTTCATTTACAATCTTTATAAGTGTATCTTTAAGACCAATCTTAATAAAACCAATGTATTTAACAGAAAACCACTCACTCTTTCTGATACTTTTTTTTAACTTTAATTTTCTTATTCTACTTAAATGCTTTAATACTTTTAAAAACAAGGTATTAAAATAAGAATAGTAAAAAGGAGTTATAATGCAATTACTTTATTACATAAACAATACAAGCATTATATAACATAAGCTTACAAGATGTTATTAGAATGAGCAACTAAGATATTTTAAATGTTTTCAGGCTAAAAAAAAAAGATTTATTTGGGGACTTAAGATCATTCTAAATATTGAAAATAACCTTTCTACCCTGATTTGGGTCACTGGAACAACATGCACAACTATAATCAATTTGTATAAGTCTTCAAGCTTTATCTTCATTGAGTTCCACTATGAAGTTAGATTGCTATCTGCTGGAATTTTTTCAGTATTTGCAAAGTCCATCAGAGCCAAAGCAAAGGCTTTTTTTTTTTTTTTGGAGTACTGAAGTTTTTCTTACTTTGTGCAGCCACTCTAAGAATGTTTTCCAGCTCATCCTTTGATTTACTAGATGCCATCTGCTCTTCACAGCACATAATTTGCCATTAAGTTTGATAAAATGGTTTATGGCTCATTCCTGTTCTGCTTCAGATAACATAACACTAAATCTAGGATCTAAATATAACAATGCTAAAAATGCTTCATTTTTAAAAAGTTCCCTTTCCCTCACATTCATTGCATATATGATGTTGTAAGCCAGGAGACATTTGGTTTTGGATATTTAACTTTTACAAACAAACCACAACTTATAGAAGTCTCCCAGAGTTAAATTTTCTTCTTGAAAGGTACTGTAGCTTTCAACCAGTTCTAATACGTACGCAATTTCTTGTAACATCTCCCAATATTGAAGAGAATGTTTTAAGTCTACCCCAATTATAGTGACTAGACAATATCTGTGAAGGAAAGGTCTTCCTCAATACAATACAGATGGAAAAAGTAATGTTCACTATTTCTCTCTAGCTGATGAGCACTGAAGGGACCACGTATAGCCCAGTGATTTCAAGTATGCCCCCCAGTTAGGCCCAGATGGCTCACTCCACAACAATATCCCTTCATGTATCATAGCCTAGTTTGTGTCATATTATACTATAAAAATATTACATAGGAAAAAAATTTAATTATCAGTTGTTTTCTAAGACAAAAGAAACAGCTAACACGCTAAGTAATTGTGCTGTGTACGAATGTCAACAATACGAAATAAACAAGTGAAAATAGAATTTGTTACTTTTGGCTTCCTAAGGAAGACACAAATATGCAGTGGATTCAGTCATGCAGAAGTAAGGACCATATCAACACCAATAATGCTCTCAACATTTCACAAAGAATGATTATGTTGATGACATGAAGTTCAGTTTTTCTGGGGTTCCCAAGTCAAAGAAATAAAAAAAATATTGAAGAAGGTTGAAGTGCCATCTCTATTCTTATACAAATCTTTGTTGGTGTTAAGTTTAAATGTGTTCATTTGGTGAATGAATAAACAATTTAATTAAAATTGTATGTAACTGTATATGTCTTAACCAGCCACCTTTAGATTTCTAACATCTAATGGACTTTTTCAAGAAATAAGGTATCGACAAATATTCGATGAATACTATAAATAAAGTAATGATGAAATTACTGAACTGAACAAATACACTGCTCCTGTCATGGAATAGAGTCAACAAAGAATCTCTCTCATGACATGTGACATATGGTATCACATGAATATTGATGAAAAGTGACAGAACATGAGCAGTACTGTTGTTGCAGTTGAATTATGCAATCTGTTATTTACACAAAATAATTTGTCTTCATTTGTCTATATTGGTTACCTTCTTTTCTACTATGCTCTATAACATTACTTAGTAATATTGTCTGTATTTATTCTCTATGTAATTTTATCTTAAAATTGTATATACATGTGTATGTGTGTATACATATAAACAGTGTGCATTTTACCTCTTCAGTTTTACTCTGAAAGTGGTTCATCTGAACTAATTTATATCATAACTAAAAAACATAAATCATTAAAAATAATTCAACACTACACTTAATTTTCAAAAGTGTTATCATCTACTGCACTCAGCAATCTTGCATCCAAGTTTTAGATCATGCTCTCCAAAGGTGCTATTTAGCATCAGAGTGCTGCCATCTGAGTTGTGCCAGAGTTTATCTCAAAAAATATTTTTCACAACACTTCATAAGTGTCATAACTCTATAGAGTAGGCAATTATTTATAACATACTAAAAGTTCATAATTCTATCAATAAGCTCTAGTGAAATATACTGCAACTTTAAAGTTACATCTGGGTTTTAATAATGTCCCATTATATAAGGACATTTTCATTTTTCTCAGTATAATGTTTCAAGATACCAAAGAAAGCAAATTAGAATAATCTAGAATGACACTGCTGAATCAGAAACTTTTACCACATTCAGAGCTATTTGAATTTGGTCACAACAAACGTAACCGAGTATTCATCCGTGGGTAAACATGATAGCCCTTCTTCAATTTCAAATCAGCAAGCTTCCTTTAAGACTCTTGATCATGTCAACACAAAGGAAGCAGATTTTAGGCTTAATGAGGTCAAATTTTAATTGTATACTGTCCCTACGATTTGGAAAGGTGACTGGTCATTTTTACAATCCTGAAAAAGATTTGAAAGTGCTGTTTCCTTCTTCATTTTGTTTTGTGTTGCCACATCTACAAATACAGTCAGCAATCATTTTTCTGGTAGTAGCAGCCTCACTAAGGAATTAGGAACTCACAACAATGGAAGCTGAACAAATTTTTGTAAGAATACCATTCCCTTAAGAGGTTTAATATGGTAGGACAGATTAAGGTGTAGGCTTAATGAGGTCAATAAAAATGTAAAAAAAAGGAAGATGGATGATATAATGATCACTCAAACACAAATGAAAGACCCAGTCTGACCTGAGGATTTGGGTTTATCAGGGAAATAACACATGCAGCAAGTGATCCTATACCATTGAAAAGTTAGATATTCAAAAGTTTCCCATGAAAAACTGAAATACAAGTCGTAATTTTTTTACCAATTTGAAATCAAATTTCAATTTTTATATCATTTCAAGTTTGAACTTCAATTTAAGTTTAAAAATTTTTCAGTTCAATTTTTTTTCTTATTTCAGTTCATGAAGTACGAGTTTTATCAGTTTATCAATTCAAAATTGATTCAGGTTCCCATCTCTGATCAATAATAAAGCATATTTTTTATCATATTTTTACTGCTAATGCACAACTGTATACTAATACTTAAGAAATATTTCTAACTGTAAACAAACTCCAAAATATGTCCAGAAACTCTCATTATTTGGTTATGCTGTTTATGTTTTCAGTTATTCAATGTTAACTGGTGTTATAATTCAAATTTGGGAAAAAAGATATTTATCATTCAGCATACCAATGTTATTTATGACTTCTTTGACAACAGTACAAAATATACTTATATGCTACAGTATATTTTTATTTACTTGTTTTGTTTCTGCAATTCAAATTCTATCATACAGATTGGAATTTATGTAAAATCTATGCATTTTAAGGTAGTTTTCTAATATGAAAATTATCTCACAGAAGAAAACTAACCACAATACCTTGCTTGGGATATAGTTCCAGATGCAAAAGTCACTTCATGTTCTTTGTCTTCCCATATGTCTTCATCACTGTCTGTATCACCTAATGATTGTGCTCGTTCTCTGCAAGCTTGCTCAAAAAGCTCTGCACTCCTCTGGTGGTAAAACAAATATATAACGATCACACCAGAAAAAAACACAACTCAGTACATTTTATTACCAATTACCCATGCACATTTGCAAGGAGCAATTACAGTATATGACACTTCTGCTCAGCAGAGAAAGGTAATTGTGTTTGTTCAATATTCATTAATATGACAAAACTCAAAGATGTTTCCTGTATCTCAAATTACTAATAATAATAAATAATGCATCAGAAAATATTAGTGCCATTTAACTACAACAAAGCAAAGAACTTTAAAAATGCAACTGCAAAATGAATTTCTTAAAAAAAAACAACAAGTTATTCTTAAACACATGAATGATACTCTATGCTGTTCGTTGTTTAACTACAAATGTATTGTGCCACCACAAAGATCAACACCCATGCCAGCATCAACTGTTTTTTTTGTTTTAATTAGAAGCATTTTAATAATGCAAAATTATAATAGATGAAATACTGATGGGCATATATGATTATTCAATTACCAAAATGTACATGAGAATCATCAGAACTGCAACTACAATTATTTTGTGCATGCCATGGTTTTGCATGTTTTGAATGTATAAGGGTCGGTTGAGGGCATGAGAATATCACATCAAAATTTCTTTTTTCATTTCTTTTTTATCATGGACTTTGATGGAGCACCATTTTTATCCATTTCATAAAAGCCAAACAGAAATTATATATAAAATGAAATTCACAGTCAAACACAAACTTTCTACAAGAGATCCTCAACTGAATACTGTCACAATAGAATTAACTTTTGACACACCGACTTCAATAAAATGCACTTGCCTAAATGTTTTCACGGATGCACACATGCATTGGCAGCATTAGTTAATATACTCAGGGATACACATGAACATTCACTGCCAGCAAATGTGTTAACCTTTCCACGACTAAATGGGCTCTTCAGTTTGTCAAAATGTAGATTTTTAGTTACTCAAAAGGTGCCACTAAAGGAAAAAGAACTGGCTAAAAGGCATAAGAGCATAAAATAATGAACAAATAAAGATGAATATTGCAGTTTAACAAAGATAACATGCAAAATTTCTCAAATCCATCAATATGCATATGTGTCTATATATACATATATATAACAAGCAGTCTAGAGGTTTTCTATTCACGTGTGAATCATTTTACACTTTTCTTTAAAACTTTCTTGGAATCAAATACAAAAGATTTATTCCTATTAATGTAAATACATACACACATACACCAAGGTAGACATACCATATTTTCCTCTGCAGCAAGTTGGAAGTTGACCTGCACCAAGCGATCAAGCTGACCACTGAAAAGATAAGTTTAGTTTGATAAAAAAAATATTTTCAAAAAATTGCTGATTATAAGAAAAAAGAAAAACTGTGTCAAGCAACTTTACAGAAGTAGCGTTATGCAATAAAAATATTCTATTTATAATTATATTCTGTGCTATTATTTTTATCTTTAAATATGTAGACAACAGATTATCAAATGTATGTTACTGATGATTTTGGCCACCTGTTTTTTTTTAAAGAAATAATTATATGCAATTATTTTCCAATAATTTCAGGATGATAAAATAAAAATAAAAAAAGATAGAGAGAGAAGAATATTATTCTACTTAGGTAAATATATATACATAGAAAATATGTTAGCACCATCAATTAATCACAATCTACAATATGCTTCTACACAAATGTTTTTTTACCTATCTCATTCAATTACAAAACAACTTCAGAAAGAATGTATTAATTCTTAAAAAAAGTGGTCTGAAACTTACGCAATGTTTTCTTCCTGTGCAATGCGATTTAGTTGATCTCTAAAAGAGTTATCATAAGAACTGCTCAATCAAAATATTTTTGTTACAGGTGACAGAAAAATTGCACTTGTTAAATTTTAACTACCTGACTACTGTAAATAAGATACATAGTATACCCACAAAAGTCTTGTTTTCATTTTAAGTTTATTATAACAAAACCAATTATGAAATTTTAGCACCTTGATGTTTATCTAATGAAGAATTTTTTCATCATTTACAGACTGTAACCAGAGTGTTCAGATACTAATGACTGAAGGCAGAATGGAAGATGACACCTACACAGCAGAAAGGTAAAGGTGTAATATTGTTTGTAGAGTCAAGATCAGAAACAACTGTTCAACATAATTACTGCTATCATCAATATGGCAAGAATCCTCAATTCAAACCCATCATTCAGAGATGGTTTCATGTTTTGGGAGACAAAAGTGTAATTAACCGGTCTTGAAGTGGATATTCAGGTGTTCCTGAAGAAACTGTTGGCAACAGATATTCCAACTTAGCCACAGAAAGTCTATTTGTCATAATAAACTCCAGCTACCAAAATCATTAGTAAACAGTCATACTCAAAAGACTGCATCATAATATATACAGAGCGCAAACACAGAGCTTACTGATATGTAGTAGCCATTTTCATTTAAACTTCAATAATTAGCAACTATACATTCTGATTACAATCTGTAAATCCACACCAAAAAAAAATCTTTAGTTAAGCAACAAAGTATTATAAACTGCATAATACTATCCCTTAAGGTTTTGTTCTAATAACCTTTTAAAACTGGAACAGGACTTTGTTGACACCCTGTTTTTAAAACCATCATTTACCTTAAAGCTCTGTTTACCTGAGTATGAAAGACAAATACACAAGTGATACTTCTGAATATACAACTTAACCCCATTAACAGCACTACACAGATTCCTGTACATAAACTGTTACAAATATAACAATCCCAAATTCAACTGAAATTTTTCTTCAAACCTTCATATCAAATAAAAAATTTTCCATTCAAAGAATGCCTTATCAATACTTTTATTCCAAGGATCGTTCACTCACGTGTGGCAGCTATATTAGCAAAATTAACCAGTAATTAACTATATGTATCTATGAATACATAGGATTTCCTACAGAACATGCAATATTTTACTTTCCACATGTACAATAAAACTACTTGACATAACCTCACTAACAGGTTTCAGGGTTTAATCAACTAGGCTATATAGCTTTGGAACTTCTGATTAAAATCACCCACCACTCAGACTCAGCTTCTTAAATTTGCAAACAAATCTTTCATATGAATATTTTATTAAAGCTCTTTTCTATGTACAAAATACTTCTAATGTTTACTAAAAGCCTGTCAAATTATGTGGGTACACTTGTTTCATTCACTGTCATTGTATGTATAATGTTATTGTTACAAGAATGATCAACTTGACCAAATCCATCCACTGAGGGTCAAATACAACTATTGTTAGGATAACTATTATAAAAGAACCTCACCCAAAGCAGCAAAAAGACATTTAACATAAAACACCCACAAGCAAATGCTGAATTAAAGGAAAACCTAACTAGCACGTTATAAAAACCTAATAAAAAATTTAAAAGTATGAGATGTTTGTAGTGACAGATACTCAGGTATGGTTAGCGTATAGGTAGATCAGTATGGTTGCTACATCACATAAGTCCCTGGTTTTGGATATCTGCTAACTTTTCAACCATTACCAGTCTGTTTATGAACTGAGTATTGGAGGTATTTTGTACTTGAAAAGTTAACAGATATCCAAAACATGGGCTTATGTCGTGTAGCAACCAGACTGATCTACCCATATACTAATTTACAACTATACTAATAAATGCATATACAAACCACATTAATTTAAAATAAGCTCTCAACATTTGCCAAGCATTTTTTTAAAACACTTATTCAAGATAAATTAATTTGTTTAGATGAAACAATGCATATATCATGAACAAACAAAATATTTCTTTGGATTAAATGTTAAATACTGTAAATCAGATACTCAAAGTAACAAAGTGTAATAAACAAACTACATTAACAAGTTCTATTATAAAACCTTATACAAATTAACTTCTTAAATATCATTTGACATTATGTGAACATTAAAACTTGAAATTACAAAAAAAAGTCAACTACAAAACCTCACAAATTTGAAATATTTTTAATTCAAGTAATTTTATTAACGGAAGCTATCATCATAGAAAGTTCTCAGCTCATTTGACACACATGATAGTAAAAACTGTCTAATATAAACTTAATAGATTAGATAGTTTAACCATCAGAACTCAATGTTAATAACAAAGTATTAATGATAGCAAAAGTTTGATACTCACGCAAGATTCTCATCCGTGTCAACAAATTCGTCATCGTTGAAGCCAAACTGGTCAATAAAAGTACTTGTTATTTGATGCATCTGATAATCAGAAAACGCCTGAAAACCATGCCAAAAATGCTGATAATAGAACACAATGCATGCTAAAAGAAACTACCACTTACCACCAAAAGAAAAGGTAAAAAACAAACAAGAGTTAAAAAATACCTACTCTCTGTAAAACAAAACAAGTAAAATACACATTCTTATACTTGTACTTTAGAGAGTAAACAACACTTGGACTTTAATCAAACACAAAAGTAATCACTGACTACTTTGGTGGTTATTAAAAAAAAGCCCAACTGGCCAAGTTTCATACTAGAAAAACAATATTTCAGGCAACATATAAAGCATTACCAATAACTTTCTTATTAAACTCTGTTCACATAAATATGATCATTTTAAACATTCATCTTTCACAGTCAACTATTCCATTCTCATTCTAATACCATAAAATTTTACACAAGTCACGTTTTTAACTTTTCCATCATGTCTATTTCATAAGGGCATAAATAAACAAGTTTTTATACAAAAACAAAGGGTTGTATTCTCCAAGAGATAAAACACGGTTTTGTAAACAGATAACATAAAACTGTCTCAATATACATAAAATTCAATAAAGGACAAAGGTCTATAAAGTAAGAATTTTGACCAGTCTTGAAATTTATTTAGATGTACAGTGTTCATCTTATACTACAAATGTTGAAAACCTGAAAAATTACCAAAAAATCACTTCTAATCCTGTCCACAAATCTTCCATGAAAATATGTTCATGTATACTTAATACTTTTACTTCAGCTGTTACCCATCGTCAGTTGTTCATACATTCTTGAAAGAAAAGCTTAAAGGCCATAGATTTATCACTTGTTTAATATTTCTTCCATATTTAACTTTTTTACATGAAATTTTCAGACTTTACAACTCATTCAGTTATTGGGTATTTCATCTGTTCAAGCACGAGTTGTGTTTCTTGAATGCATATTTTGGACTTGTATATATATACACAGAAGTGCCACCCACAATAAGTTGGCAACACTGATGTTTGCTTCTGCCAAAAGGTAGAACGTAGAGAGAAAATCATGGTAAGACAACTTTTAATACAACTGATGTGTAAAAATCCAACAATGAAGAACAAAACTGTTTACCCAAGTGAAAAGCCACGGATATCGCTTTCTCTAGACAAAAAGTGTTTTCAAATGTAACACTACCATAAGACTTGTTTGTCTGTTTTTGAATTTTGTGCAAAGCTACACAAGGTCTATCTGCACTAACCATCCCTAATTTAGCAGTGTAAGACAATAGGAAAGGCAGCTAGTCATCACTACCCACCGCCAACTCTTGGGCTACTCTTTTACCAACAAATAGTGGGATTGGCTGCCACATTATAATGCCTACACAGCTGAAAGGGCAAGCATGTTTGGGGTGATAAGGATTCGAACCCATGACCCTCGGATTACAAGTTCAGTGCCTCAACCACCTGGCCATGCCAGGCTACAGAGACTTACACTAGACAACTGAATACAGATATTAAAAAAGAGAACCCCTCCCAAACATATTTTCACAGACCTTACATGGAACCTTGAAAAACAACTCAACTCAGTATTCAGTCAATGTAGCCAGTTAACATGATGTTTTTGGGAATACACGTGCTTATAATTCTTCAAATGATTAATCATGTTTATTCTGTTGCAACTGGTATAACCTTTATCCATGTATACATTCCTTGAAAACAGCAAAGTATAAACTGTTTTTGCTCCAGGTAACTTTTGTAACACCAGACTTCAGCAGGGATAACAATACCAGATATAACAAACACTTGGGTTTGTTTCACGTGGTAAAACAGCCAGTGAGTAAGTTACAGTTCAAGATTGCTGTTGATGTTTTCCACCTTAGGGTTTTTACATAATGAGTTGCTCAAGAATTACATCAGGAATGGAGGAAGACAGAATGCACCAGGAGTGAAGGATAGTCTGGACCACTTCTACCAGTTTCAAAGTGATTTGCAGAAGTTATCTGAAACAGTATTTAGGATAATAGTACTGTTGATGGCATTTAGGTAGAGGTTTTCTTCTCTCTTTCAAGTTACCTCTTTAGTTCACCCTTACATATCTATTATACATTCCTTCTAGTTTTAAACCTACAATTTACACACCATGGCTCACTGATATTTCTTCAGCATAACTAAATACCATTTCATTACTGTTACTTTAGTGTGAGTCTTATCAAACACTCATTAAGATAAAAGTGACAAAACATTATTCATTCCACAAGTGTATGTTTTACTGCATTTACTGAGGAAGTTCCAATTTTACTGCAGACTGTACATAATATCTGCGTACACTAGTTTCGTATTTACCTTTTTACATCTTACACTCTAATATTACAAATAAGAGGATTTCAATGGTTTGTAATATGGCTACAGATGAATTTTGATATATAGTACAAACAGGTGTTTTCGTGAAACATCTCTTAATTATTACATCTCACAAACTACTAAAATTGAATAATAATGGATGCACAGAAGTAAAAATTGATCCTACACCAACTAGCATTACATGCAGGTGGGCTACATACAATTTGATAAACACTGGAAAAAAAAGAAAAGGATGCTGAGAGTTTATTTATGTAAATGCATTCTACAGAAGTTCCACTGACCATCACTTGCAGTCAAAATTCCTACACAGAGACCTTTGTCCTCAAGTTAATAGTTTTTTTACTTGTCCTGCAAAGTCAGGAATGTTATAACTTCTGCTAAAGTGGATACTAAAATTCACTACACCAATGGAAGTTCAATACAAATTATATGAAATGTCCACATAACACAACACAGATTCAACAGGAAATTCACCATAGTCAAAAATTAAATATTTACATCTTTGTTTAACATACAGGAGGTGGACAAACAAAAGCAGCTCCCCTTGAAAATGTTGTTAATTTGTTATAATATTTTATTAAATAATAGAAACTACATAAAAACTATATGTTTTTTTAGAATGCACTTGATGAGATTGTTCAAATATGATCTCAAATCCTAATTTTAACACTGGTTCATAAATACCTGAAATTTTCATGATTTTAGTTGCATTTTCTCAAAGTATTGTGCACCTGCTGTAGTTTCTTAGATCTTGTTATTCCAATTAGCCAAAAAAAAATCAAACAAGTTTCACTGCAACTGAAGTCATTAAAAGATATCTTAGAAATAAGAGATTTGAGGTTATGGAATGGACCTGTCAATCACCTAATATCAATCTGATTGAACATTTATAGGCTGTGTTACACCAATTAATGAAAGATCACAAGCCAAATACAGAAGAATTTTTTGAAGTACTTGAGAGTAGGATGGAACTCAATCATTCAATGCACAAACTCACTGAAAGCATGCCAGGTTTATATGAAGCATTACTGAAATCCAGGGAATTCTAACTAAATGTCAACTTGTGAAATTGACTTGTGTTATATTTTGAGTTTCATTTTTACATTTGATTATTCCAGAGAAACTTGATCATTTTATAAGCTAATTAGAATAAGAAGGCCTAAGAAACTACAGCAGATATATAACACTTTTTATGAGAAAATGTAACTAAAATCATGAAAAGTTCAGGTATTTACAAAAGCCAGTGTTAAAACTAGGATATGAGATCACATTTGAACAGATCTCCTTGAGCACATTCTAAAAACATATAGTTTTATATATTTTTCTATTGGCTAATAACAAATATAAATTAACATTTTTGAAAGGTCACTTTAATTTTTTCCATCCCTGTAGATGTACACACAATAATCTAGAAGATACACAAAAATGTAACTTGCATGAAACAACATAAAAAGAAAATCAGTTAAAAACATTTGCTATTTTCTTCTAACAACAATGAAAAGCCTTTTTAACCACTTATAAGACAATTTGTCATTTCCCCAATATTCAATGTTGAATTTGCAACAAAATATATAACAGTATAATGTGACCTACTGGTTGCATTGTCAAATGTTGACTAAATGGAATATCTCTAAAATCTGGGCATTCTTCATCCTCAGAACTTGAAGGAAGTGGCACCCCACTTACCTGAAAATGATATACAAAAATCACACAAAACATTTTAGTAAAATAAAACAAGAACAAAATACATATTTACAAGTTTTTCTCTTTCAGTTACTAGTTTCATTTGTTTGAAACAAATTACCTGTATAATTTTAATACAATAATAAAAAATCAAAATTACTTTTTAAATTATTGGTCTTTCAGCATAGAGATGCAAGGTTGATCTGTTCGTTTGTTTGTTTTGGAATTTCGCACAAAGCTACTCGAGGGCTATCTGTGCTAGCAGTCCCAAATTTAGCAGTGTAAGACTAGAGGGAAAGCAGCTAGACATCACCACCCACTACCAACTCTTGGGCTACTCTTTTATCAACAAAGAGTGGGATTGACCGTCACATTATAACACCCCCACGGCTGAAAGGGCGAGCATGTTTGGCGCGACTGGGATGTGAACCCGCGACCCTCGTATTACAAGTCGCACGCCTTAACACGCTTGGCCATGCCAGGCCTGCAAGATTGATGGTTGTTCGGTTGAAAAACTTTTTTAACACATAGTTTTGATCGATTTACTAATTTCAAATTTCCAAAGAAATCTGTAAAATGTGTAAACAAGATAAATACTAAATGTAATATCTTTCCATACAAAGAAAACTTCAGAAGCAAATTCACTTCTCTCTCACCCGAATATTCTTACCAGCACAATTTTCAACCTCATGAACATGATAAACCTCATAATGCATTTAGATGCTTTAACAGCAGATGACATAGCTAAGGTGTACATGGAGTATTTTAAAACAAACATATGAGCCTTCCCAAACATAAAATATTCAAATGTACTAATAGTCAGTAGTTCCACTTCGCAGTACCATGTGGACGGACCAAAATCTTATTACTCTACACTTCTGATTAAGGAAATTCCAACCTGTAAAATTATGTTCTGGACATGCTAAGTCACATAATTTTATTTAGAGTAGGATAACTAAATAAACTTAGAAGGCTGTGGTTGCTTGTTCACATCTACATGTTCCTAGCCAGTTTGATATGGTGCTAAAACTGAAGGAATCAGATAACAACGTCTGTCTTATATTATGTAATAAAATAGAAAATGGTAATTAAAAAAGGTTTTATGCAGAAATAGCTGTAACATACACACACCCTTCAAATATGTAACAAGCAAAGAATAATGGATATGACATAGCAGCCACGTGAAGACATAAAGAGCCCTTAAGAAGAGTTTTTAAACTGTGTACAAATAAACAGTGATTCTCTTAATGGATTTTAGATAGTATCGCTTTGTTTTAAAAACTTGAATAAATGTTTATTTCAACACTACTTGGTCACCATCAAGCTCTCACCATGTACAGTTCTACACGTGTCTGTGCAAATGCATACAAATACACCAATGGAAATTTCACCAAGAACAAAAAATTCCAAACACTCAACGTTTAAAGTTGTTTGAAGAAAGAAAGAAAAAAAGAAACATTATAAATGAAAGAAACACTTCATCCTACAACTACAAGGCCCTTTTTAAAATCCTTTCTGCATGTTATAGAGTTCCATTGAAAATTTAATTAAACCATTACACTCTCAATGTATTTTAATAACATCATCAAGTACATAATAATTTAGTTTTATATCATATACGTTTCTCTTCCTTTATTTCATAAGAAACTTCTAAAATGTCACTTACAACTAAAGTTTTGATACCCCATTACATGCTCACAGTTATAATTCTAAACTTTAAGACCCTGTATAGATGAAACTGTTTATGTGATGTAGACATTTATGATACAGTGTAAGAGGTTGTCTAGCAGTAGTAGCACATCCCAAGACCCCCTTCCCACAGGAAATGGTTGTAAAATTTTCTCTTATGTGAGCCACACCTACTTGAATAGTGGAAGCTTTGTTGCTAAGCAACAGTTTCAAATTGAATGGCATGCTTATAAGCAATAGAAACACCAAATTTTCCAGTTATATATCTCAAAATTAACAGAAAACATAAACATATATAGCCATTTACAAAGTAAGATAAAGTTTTGTCCACTGTTTAGAGCTGGGTCCTCAGGAGTTGGCTATTTTTTTTTCTTTGATAGACAGTGAAACTACATTTCAGTTTTACTTTTATGTTTTAGTTAATTTTGTAATTTTGTGTTTTAAATCTCATATTTGAAAGGATAAATCATTTTTCTCAACCAGCTTTCATAAAGTTTGCCAGAGTAAAGATTCTGTCCAAGGCTAAGACTCTCTTTGCCAATGTTAACAATATATTGTATACGGGCACCTGTTAACATATGTCAATGTAAATAACCAAAGATAAATAGCATGAAGAGAAGACATTAAAAATAAACTGTAAGTGAAACAAAGATACGAAATTATGCATATGACTCAAAGAAGAGTTAAAGGTATTTATAAATTTTCCTTAATTTTTAGCATTTCACTGCCTCTATATTGATAATAATAGCTAAAGATATAGCAGAGAAAATGGAAAACAAGATTCATAAATTTATATTAAAAAACTTTTGACAATCACTTCAGAAGTTCTAGAGATTATGCAAGTGAAATGTTACACTGTAAGATAATAAAGAGTATTTGTATTTTCAAACTGAAAATCACTTTTAGGTGAGCTATTCAGAGTCTGACTCCAAATAACTACATTAAATAATGAATTTTTATTTGAAATAAACAAATAATGAAATATTTTATTTTTTGAAACAACATATTTTT
The DNA here is from genome assembly GCF_004210375.1 of Tachypleus tridentatus. NCBI lineage: Eukaryota > Metazoa > Arthropoda > Merostomata > Xiphosura > Limulidae > Tachypleus > Tachypleus tridentatus. The sequence continues at coordinate 59,821,264 of NC_134826.1, read as the reverse complement.
AATAATGTTTTTGTCAAGTTTTTCATTATTAATCACAAGGTTTCATAGGATGTATCCTGAGAGTTTCAACTGTTAAGCATATTCCATACATTTTCTATGTTTATTTTACTTTCAGTACCTAACGTTGAAACATACCGTAAATAAAGCTTATATCACTGGCTGTCTTTGCCCACGTTAACAGAAGTATGATACACTCAAAAGCAATAATGTATGTGTGAAACATGAAAGTGTCACAGTTGCCTTTGCTCCAAAAACACAATATTGGACAAAATGGCTTATATTTTCTACAACACTTACAAAAGAATTTTCCCAAAGTAATAAAATGCAATTAGAATGTGTGCAAATACTTACTATATGGTTCAGAGTTGCAGTAGTTCAATAAACATTGTAGGTTTTAAGATTGCCGATCCATTTACATCACAGATGTTTCATTACTACTACTCATCTATTTAATGTCTGTGGAATTTTGCAGCTTAACTGTATGAGGGTTTTATTTAGGCACATATAAAATTTACTGCCCTCTTGTTTAATGTGGTTTTAAATAAACACAGTTCATACAATTAGAACACAAATACAATAGACCTAACTATGTACTGGCCTACAAAATGCAAATTAAGTATAATACTGAAAATTACAGTGATATTTTGGCTGCTGCACATTACATATGTATGTAAAATGCATATACATATTACTATTTGTTCACAAAAGTTTAAATTTTAGTTAGATTTCTTAAGACAGAAATTAAATGAGAAATACAATGAAAACCACCGATTTCAAGTGTGTACCTGTGTTACAAGATATAGCATTCGTCCAATGAAGGTTCTAAGTCTTTATAACCCTCATTTATTCTTGAGGGTGAAGGGTGTAGTGAGGATACTTTCTGTAGGCTTGAAAGATTAACTTTTGAAAAAAATCATCAAATATTAGTATCCTCAAAATCTTTGTAATTTATTGGGGTCACTAAATAAAATATATATGGGTTGAAAAAAATTCCCATTTATATTCAGAGCAATGAATTATTGATCACACTTCTGCAATTTTGGCAAAATTCTTAATTTTACCTTCAAGCCACTTACAAACAAGTGCCAGAATTACATAGAGAAGAAAGTTCTCTTTCTACTGGTTATAAACTTGAGCTACTTAATAGTAGATGGTACTAATTAAGAACTTTCAAATGACTGATTTGAAAAGCAAAGCCATTATAGTAGATTTGCTAAATATATTTATATCTCAGCAAATCATAAAAGTGAGAAGTTCTTATTTTATATTTAGCTTGTTTATATCTCAAATTCAAGTTTTTAATTCATTAAATATATGTACATGTTGTATGGCAGGTATAATAATATAGAAATTGGGCAATAAGGCAACCGGATGTATTACGTGACACACAAAAAATACATAGCATTTTTTCTTAAAATTTCATTTTAAATTAGGAAATTTAATCATACATAATTTTAAAATTTAACTTATAAAATAAATTATGATGCTAATCTCACTGACATAAATGGTAAAAATGTTACTTGAAAATGTTTCAAAATGCTGTGACATGTACTTTAACTTAACCAGAACAAAAAGGTTGAAAGTTAAATTTTACTTTCCATTACTTTTTAAATTATGTTTTTAAAAAATTAAGAGAATTTGTTTTATCTTCATACATGATAGAAATTACACTGATTAATATTATTCTAAAAATACATAATCACATTTTTCAATTGTCACTAAAGTTTCATGCCTAATTTGTTCATACTCCTAAAATTCTGAACTAAAAATCAAAATCTACTAAACACACACACAAACATTCTGGACTTACCAGTGGAGTTTGTTGTTTTTTGTTTATTTCAGCCAAAGTTTCTGATACAAAAGATTCCCACTGACTGTTATAATTTTCTGGTAAATCTGAGAATTATAAAAATTAATAAACACTGAAGATATTAAAATAAAAAAATAATAAATAAAAGTAATTCAGCATAAAGAAATATAAATTACACAACTATGCAAATAATTTAAAAATAAATATGTTATACAAAAAAAGTCAATATCATACTTCACACTAACAGCATTTTAGGTCAGTTACTATCTAGCATAAGTGAGTCTTCAGTGAGCATAGCTCTCTTAAATATGTTTTTTTCCATCATACCTAAATATTGGCTGTCAGTTGAATATCAAAATATACCAACAGTTTTAAAAACTTTTTCATATTTTTTGATACACAAACATACCAAACACATGATAAAAGTAATAAAATGTATCAAAATAACTTGAGGAATAAGTCATGTATTTACCTTTTAATTTAGTTTTAATTAATTCACTATTTGGCCCACTCTCAATATTGTCAGTTATATCATTTGCAATCTTTGTAACGTGCCCCATGTAGCCTTTTCTGTGCTTCCCTGGAAGAGATCTACACAGACAGAAACATGAATATTTCAAGAACTGATAAAAAAAAAGTAAATAATAAAAACACAGATGTTTATGGTATATGTGAAATATGCAAGCCAAGGTACTAAAACTTTATCAACAAAGCTTGTTAGCAAAACAAAAAGAACCTTAAAATTTTTCATAACTTATTAATAAATTAATAACCTCAAACATAAAACTTAAAAATACAAAAAGAACCAACCCAAATATCAATTTTTGTGTGTCATGTGGTAAGTTAAATATAGCTTTGATTCAATTAAATGTCTGTGATGTACAAATACAAAGTATATAATTTCTTATAAGATACTCAAATTACCAATACTGGCAAGATGGAGTGTAAAATGAAAACCTCCTACCTTTACTACTTGCTGAGATCTCATTACATTTAGAGATTACAACACAGTGAACCTGCCCACCTCTTCCATTTGTGAAAATATTTAAACTCAGAATTTCCCCATATGATTTTCTTGAACTTTTGAAAGCAGAAAGTTGCTGATATTATTTTCTTTGTCTTGAATCTTGGAAGAAAGGGGTATGTGAAAATGTTGTTTGTAGAACAAAAATACTTTTAGACCAAATTACAACTTAGTAAGTCTGTAAAGTAGATTATATTGTAATACTTAGGTATTGATAAAGTAGTTTATAATTTTGTATTTCAAAATGCACATATAAAACCTAAAATAAGTTATTTTGTTTTACACCCCCCACATGTGCAAAATTCATCAATGTTTAGCATGCAATTTATGACAACCAAGTAAACTTTTATAATCATAAGTAGCAGAAATCATTATTTTCTACGTCTTCATTTACTCTGAGGAAAAACAATCAACGAAGTTATTTATAAATAGCAATATATATATTCATGCATATGTAATGTATTATACCTGAAACATGACTATTTTACAATACTGATCCATTAGATTAAAGCAAAGGCAAGTCACTTTGCAAAGGCCATTTCCATATTAATGGATATGGTAACACAATTGCACATAATTGCAATTTCTGTAATGTTAGTCAGACATGGCAGAGAGGTCAAGATAATAAAAATAATAAATATATATACACAATGTTATGAGATTTAAACTATTTAGAATAAACATTTGTGGTTTTGTGTTATGAGCTGTAATCATTTTTAATGAAAAAAAAACATAATTTATATTTATTTCCTAACCTTTTATGACACTTATGAGATCAGTCAAATTGATAAAACCCATACAGAAATACAACAGTGAAAATAACAATTCAAGTATAAAGCTTTTTCTAAATAGACATCTGATAATTAACTGGAGATTACAAAGATCTTGCATGTGAGATTTTATAATTTTCCAATACATAGAAGTATTTTTAATCTTAAAATCAAAATTAATTAGCATATTGGATAGTAAATGTTTAAAATGATAAAATGCACAAGTAAATCAGTGCTTAAAAATATGAAAACTTCATTAAAAAGTAGGATATTTTTATTGCACAAAAGCCTTGTAATGTTTACTGATAAGCTGCAATATTTCATGAAGATACACATACTGTGTTTGGTATGAAAACTATAACAAGCACAGTATGATTACGAGGTCAGTCCCTAGAAATGAGCTTGGAATGAAATAGTTAATGATCATAGTTAAGAAAAAGAAATATACAAAAGCCAAACCAAATATTGAGATTGGTTCACTAAACTCAAATAAATATATTCGGGTTTAAAAGGTAAACCAGGAAAAGAATATCCAGAATTGTTGTAGCCTTTGGACTTACAAATTGGATCAGAGATGCACGCGAAATGTTTAGAAACCTTCAGACAACATACCAATGTAAACCAGAATATGTGGTTGGATGGTAAGTAGAAACTCAAGTGTTGGGAAGTACAAATACACCTCAGAATCAAGATTTCTTTTCTCATAAAAGATAATGCTGTTGTGATGATACATGTTTGTTTTTGCTATAAACAATAAAAACATAAATCTAAATTCAAAGTTCCTTTTAACCAGAATATTATTTGGCTGATAAAAGAATTAAAAGTTTACATCAGTATTAAGTAATTGCACTAATGTTATTTAGTTAAGGGTTGATACGTATTCAGAGATGCCAACTATTTCAAATGACTGAGCGTAATGATTGTAGACAGAGCCCGTACAGATATCGTACAACCACTGGATACAGTTTTGAGTCATCCATGTCTGTGGATCCATCTGTGGCTAAACTGTAAACACTGTTAGTAAGTATGCTTGAAATCATTTTGTCATCTTCACAACCCAACATTTGTACAATGGCTTTAGTTTTGGTTCTAGCACAGCCATAATTTTTTTGCTATATCAGAGTTTGGGAACATTTTTCTGAATTGATGTCCTGCATGATTGGCTACAGCTAGGGTTAAATTATGAGCAATGATAAATTGCGCGAACATCACTTCTGCATTTATTGTTTCATATTCTGAATTCTTACTCATAAATGTTGTTTTCTGCATCGTTTTTGTCTTCGCCTCAGCCTTTTGTTGATTAGATGCTGATTTTGTATGTCTGGAACAATCGTTTATTACGCCAAGCGCCACAGAATAATCAATGTGACAAACTGTGCAAAACGCATGACTATCACTGACTTTCAACGCAATGACCGGATATTTTGCTGTATACTCTTTCCTAAATTTTTGATTCACAGTTTTAAGTCCTTTTAGATTTGCCAAAAACAAGACAATCTGGTGAATGAGGCCTCTTTTATTCCATCTTGTGAACAATCGCATTGGTGTTTATATGCTGCTTAGAAAACAAGAAATACCCATCTACGTGAGCACTGATTGGCTGACAAGCACTGATGATGTAACTATGTATTCCCCCACGTACCCAGTATGGAGAAGCACTGCACTCAAACTATTGGTAGACGACGGAGATACAAATATTTTTTATTATAGCACAAACATGATTATCGCAAGTAGCCATTTGGACTATGTCTTTAAGTTATTATCAAAATTTATTTGTATCTCACTAGAAATTTTCTTTTCACCCCTTTCAAGCCCTGGGAGAACAATTTATCACTTGATTGTATAGGCCTATATAATATATAATAATTTGGGAGTTGCAACAAGTCGTAATATTTGTCTGTATGAGTGTATAGTCGTAATGTATAGACCAAAATCGTAATGGTTGGCATCTGTGTATTACAGGATACTTTATTACTGTGGAACTAGTCTGTAACATCCAGATTTGCACACACATACAAGAAAAACACCACAGAATCCAATAACATATATCCTGATGCATTTAAAACTAATATATAGTTACCTTGGATAAAAAAAAGCATGCAGACATATTTAGTAGTTGTATAAATTTTTAGCTATTAAAATGTTATTTTCTTCTGAAATGCTGTTTAGAAATAATATAACTTCCTTCTTTATTACTTTAGTTTAATATGATCAACCTTTTTAGCTAACAAAGTTCTTTCTTCCCACCAGAATCTCAGATGTACTTATTCATTATTCTAATAACATCATACAAAATTTAGATATGATTACTGTGATACAAAAAAACAAGAAGCATAAGTGGAATTTAGTTATTATTGATCAGAAAGTTCAATTCCACATCTCCAATCAACTTTCTTTCTTCTGTTCACTGAACTCTATGACAACAATCTGCTGCCATGTAATTAACTTCATAACTGTATGAAAGTTCTCTATAAAAGTAAAACTAGTTGTTGAAATATTTTAAATTCATCTTGAAAAATTCTAAAAATGTGCAGTTTTATAAAAATAAGGCATTTTGATTTTATCTACCATCTATATTAAAACATAAATTATTTAATTCACCTGAACTCTGAGCATCTTACATGCAATGTGATTTTTTTTTATTTTGAGTATAAAAGCACTATTTATTATCTTAGTTTTTAAATTTCTTTTGCATAATCTCTACAACCTCCTAAATTAGAGTTTTAAAGTTAATGTTTATATTTCATATTCCATTTTCTCTATTATATCATTATCTCTAGATACTATCATTCTACAGGGTGTTCAGAAAGTCACTGTGCACTTATATATTTATTTAGAGACAAAACTGCACAGTGACTTTCCAAACACCCTGTACATACCTTTTATATGTCCCTAGTTTGTTTTTTATATTTTCTTGTCATACGTTTAATTTCATCTTTATTTTTCAACTTATAGCTTATTTTTAATTTCCCTTTTCAATTCTTGATTCAGGTATGCTAACCTGTTCCTACCAACACGAACCCACAATTATTAGTTATTACAGGCAGAGGTCATTCACAAATTCTTTCACTAATGCCTGTACATGCAAATTATGTCATCTTGCTGAAACATTTTACAAGTCAAACTACATCAAATTAAATGTATACAATCACAAAATTTTCAAATATACATATATAAATACATATAATATATAACTAAAACATAAATGTAAAACCTAAATGCAATCTAACTCTTTAGCAAACCAATATATATATAAGCGAGAAACACTTGCCAAGCACAAGGTACACCTCAAGAGAACAATGGAATAGGCTTCTTTTTCTATCACATGCTACAAATCCATATACCTGTGGATGTTTCTTCAGACTAAACTGAATAGTGAGAAATCTCCTCTTTTAGTTTGTAGTAAGAATATCATTCAAGTTCAAATTGTCACCTGGCAAACACAGCTTTGACTTTGCTGGGTGTGGCTGACCTTTAGCTTAGAAATATTAGAATGTAAAAACCCCCATTTAGTAGTTCTTGGAAATTTTCAACACACTAATTAAAGACAGGTAGAACTTTAATTTGACCTTCTATGCTGACAGTCTTTATTTTATTCTTACAGTATCATGTATAATAGCTCATAATGTTTAGGCTTGTAACTGCAAGCAGACTATGTGACAACAAAAACCTACAATTTTAAATATTTCTTTTTAAAATAAAGGAATAAAATTTTAATTTATAATGTACTTGGTAATATTAATTTAATGAAAATACATTCATATTAAAGGGTTTAAAAATGGCATCAGTGAAACCTGTGGTTATAGGATAACGCATATCAGAATCTGTTAAACAACCAATTCTATGAGATTAATAGTAACTTCAATTACTATTAATATCAGAATCTGTTAAACAACCAATTCTATGAGATTAATAGTAACATCAATCAAATAATTATAGCTAACCTTTTAGTCTTCTAATAAATTAATTCTCAAAGTCCAACCTTACCAAAATTCTTGTTATAGAAAATGTTTAAGTGTCAAACCGAAATACTGTAACAGATGAAGTTTCAATAAAAGAAATATCATCAAGAACACTAAAAAAGCTCTGTCTTCTAATTAGTTAGAAACTATTTTCTTTTCCAAAGAACAGATGTTCAAGCTTCAGGTGTGATATCACTGGATAACTTTAAAACTTGTGAAGTGTCATGAAGAATGATCAACAATATTCTGATGGTTATCTCCAACCATTTTTAAAGTCTCAGCTTAAGGGCAAGTATATTTGCAAGCCTAAAATACCTAGTAATCTGTCAAGATCTTTGGTTGAACTTTCATGTATATACCTCCCCAAAGAAGACCCAAGAGGGTCGAAATACTGCCTTCTGCTTTGTTATTAAAAGTGTTAACATCCATACCAGCTGCTCTGAGATAAATTTTTAGTTCAGTAGGTTTCTCGTCATCACGAAACCACGACTTAGCTTTTTATGCCTCTTAACAATTTCAAATGTACATCATTTTCTTTGTATTTTTCACAATATATTAGCAGACAACAACATATGCCAACTAAACTACTAAAATGTCTAATGTTCAGTTTACACAACAACAGGCACTACACAAATAAAGGTTAAACAATTTTTAATTATATAATTAACCAGACAACTATTATATTACATCTTAATATTATCTGCATCCTATTCTGTGCCATAAAATTGTTGAATACAGGTAAGAATTACCCTTGTTTCTGAATAAATTTTTTAATGGAGGTACGTCAACTTGCACTTGCACTGACTTTACATAACAATTGTCAAGAAAGGATTAAGCAGCACAGCACTGCTATACCCTACAATACAATCAGTCATTGCTATATTATATACTTACTGCTCCTCTTCATTGTTTTTCCAAGCATCAAGAATCCTTTGTACTAGATTACACTGAGTGAATAGCTGAAAATATAAAATTAATACAAAACTTAATTAAGTTTTCTAATAGATCATTTTGCTACATATTATTATATGCATGATGTGGATATTCCCAGTGGATTTGTTTACAAAAATATTAAACATGAAGCTGCATACTATATACAGTTTTGAGCTTTCACATCCCAACAGAAAACACTAATTTAAAATCAATGGATTTTTCATCCACACAATAATTGTAATCCCCTAACAGGAGGTAAATGCTATAACAAAATACGTTTAGAAATGTGAAAATTCAGAATCATACTTAACATGACAGGATGTATAAGACATACATCATTTTATTATTCAGTTTCTACTTCTTAATTACAGTCACACTGAAAAATAAAATTTTCAAATAAAGCACATAAAAACGTATACGTCTATTTTACATTAAATCATTTTGTTCCTTCTTAAAACATTTTTAGTGTTCCAACGTACTGTATAACTTCCAGAAAAACATTTGAAAAAACATTCAGTGGAATAAAAGATTATACACACTAGCACATTTGAGTCACAAGATATTCTTTCAATATTAAGTTTTTGTTAAAGATGAATTATCATTAAACCCAATGACAAATTCCAAGGCAACAATACAAAAGTCTTTTAAAGCAAGGCAAAGGAAATTAAGTAAATTAAATGATGAAAAACTTGAGAAATAAAATAACTGTACTGGCAGGTTTCAGAAGCATTTCCTGTGAGGAGACACATACACGGGATGGTAGGAATCAATCGAATCCTTAATGTCATCAATATTTGAAGGAAAACCCCAACAGTTTCACTGGATCAAAGTGGCCATTTTTATTTATGGGGAGGAGAAAGTAGCAGGGAAACCTTCTGTTCTTAACCATGTTTTTTTCTTTATTCTTTATTGGACAAATATCTATTGTCCTCCATGGATCCTGTCCTGGGTCAAGTAGGCAGATCTCTGTCTATGGACAAAGATTCCAGGAACTGAGGTTGTAAATGAATTGTTGTCTTACTTCTTGGGGCTGCAGAAAAGGACAAACCTGAGGAAACACCCAAAGTCAAAGGAAGTGGAACCAGGCAGTCACTTGAAATAGTGGCAAGGACAGAGATGGAAGATGTATATTCAAGTCTTTTAATCATGGAGAGCAAAAGATTCTTGAGATGTTTTCCAAATGTTTTTTTTTAAATTACCCAATGTTTCTCCAGTAAAAGCAGTTGTCTTCCCACAAGGAATCAGATTACAAAATAATAATAATGCTTCATATAACATTAACAATTCTAACACATATTGTTATGACTTTAAGAAAAAAAAACTTAGCCTCATGAAGAATAAATGAATGACAGACCTCAGATAAAGCACGAGTTGTTTTAAACAACCTTGTTCAAATTATAACACCTAACAGGATTAATCAAAGAGCAAACAACTGTTTAATACTTGGACAGTGCAATGAATGTTAATGATGAAACCAATGGGTTGTGGCTACAATTTCTCGATAAATTAAATCTCGCTAAGATTAAAAACTACCTAAATTTTCAAAACTGTTGATCTGAAAAACAGGAAGGTTTTGAGTAAGACAAACTACTACATTTCTCCATACTGGTCAATTTTTGTAGATGGATTTTTAACAGTAAATACATACTTAACTACAGAACCTTTTAAGTTGAGACAGTCAAAAGTTTTTTCAAACATTATATTTCATTATAAATACAAATCACTGAAAACTTATTTTAACTCAGGCATTTGTTTTTTCTTAAGAATTTTTAAGGTTGATTTAGACATTTCATTTTTTGTGTTATTTCAGTTTTAGAAATAAACTTATAAGCAATATACTATTATTTCTAATTGTATGGTAAATATTAAATTATTTTGTACAATTTTACAAAGTTTCCATTTGTTTAAGCTGAAGAAAAAAGGGACATTCTAAGTCCAATTAACTCACAAGAAAATAACTTCATGTTATTGAAGGGCAACATGCACATTAGTATTTGTGTTCAAATTTTATCTAAAATCTGAAACATAAGTATGAATGAATTTCAGTGTGATGTTATTTAAAAGCTTATGCACAAATACTATCAAGACAAATGTGCAAGATACAATTCAGATTTCATAAAACTTAAATACCATTAAAAGTGTAATAAAGAGAAATTAACTTTAAATTGCACCTAAATAAATTCATTTAGATTTATGAAATGTATGAAATGATTTATTAGTAAATGAAGCAACATTAACACTGAGTAGAGATTTAACTGTGAATTATATTCACATAAAATTCCTACTAATTTCTTAACACTTTATTACACATCTCTACCTGATCAAGAAGTGGATTATTGAGTTTATTCTTTTGTTCATCAGTAGAAGGCTGGCTATTAAGTATTGTCCGTATCGATTGTTCTACTTCTGTGTGCAAGAAATTATTCCAACTATATCTGAAAAAGAGATCCTGAAAGGGGGAAAAAAATCACTGGTTTTTTAAACATACTTGTACTACTTGAAAAATGTTGTTCAAGATAATTCAGAATTACTTGTATATCTTACATAACACTTTCTACAATTAAAAAAATACACACATACTTTACCATGTTATGATTTCAACAACTTCACACCAATCATTTTCTAGCACATACATTTATTGTATCTCAGGATATTTGGTAAGGGTATTAACACTGTTACTAATAAAACAGAAAACAACATCTCGACCTTCTTAGGTCATCTTTGTTAACCTGAAGATGACCTAGGAAGGTCAAAACGTTGTTCTCTGCTTATCAATAAGTGTTAGTACTCATACCAACTTTCTTGAAGTAATTTTTTTTCATCACTACAAACATACATTTATTATCTTTACTAATTAAGCCTATTAGTTGAACACACAATCACAAAATTGGCCTCAGGTTTCACCGAAGCACATGGACCTCATGGCCCTTCTATCATCAGGTTTCAAGAAAACAGTTACAAGGTACACTTGGTTAATAGCTTCATAACTATAGCTTTATAACCCCTATACTACACTTAAGTTATTCTATTATTTTCAAATTTAAGAAACACTTTCACTGATCAAGCTTTGAATAAACTTCTCCTTTATTTATTTACTTGCTGAATATGATACTGGACTGAGATCTTAAAATAAACTTAATGCTAGATGAACATTAACAACAGTAATCACAGGTTTGTTTAAAGATTCTGTTCTCTGCCTTAGTACAGCAGGTGCTGTTACATAGCCACTTATGACTCCTATATCATACATGTGCTTGTTCAACAGTTAATAATATTCCTTTTTGCAATAAATGTTTGGTACGCAATTAAAATGAAAGAATTATTCACATAAAGAAAATGTACCTTTTCATTTACCAACCCATTCAATGTGAAGAAAGAAATATTAATCTATATTTCAATTCTCCAGTTTCAAAATGTAAAACTACACTATTCAGAGTAGGATATACCTTCTGAAAAGGGTTGTTTTTTGAATTTCGTTCAAAGCTACATGAGGGTTATCTGTATTAGCCATCTCTAATATAGTAGTGTAAGACAAGAGGGAAGGGCAGCTAGTCATCACCATCCACTGCCAACTCTTGGGCTACTCTTTTACCAATGAATAATGGGATTGACTGTCACAATATAACACCCCCACAGTTGAAAGGACAAGCATGTTTGGTGTGATGGGAATTTGAGCCTGTGACTCTCAGATTATGAGTAAGGCTCCCAAACCATCTGGCCATGCTGGACCATCTGGAAAGGATCTGTAATAATTGTACATAACATAAAAATAAGAAAGCCAAAATGTGTGCAAACAAATGTAATGATTACACTTGAAAAACTTTGAACCATTTTACTGTCCAACATGAAAGCTTTCTGGCAAGGAATATGATAAAATGCATAAGAAAAAATCCATATATGGAAGTGTTACTTTTGGATGGAAAAAAGAATGAATGAATGTCATATTTGGGGATCTTGGAAATATTTTGTAATTGTCATGAAAAGTGTTTATTTCTATGGTATGTGCATGTTTTAATGCCTTTTAAATGTTTTATACATATAATTTATAAATAAATTTAATGGTGTAATTCAGAATAAAAAAAATATTACAGTTCAAAACAACAAATTACACTTTTGACCACAAATTATACAAAACACCAATTAGTTAAATAATTTAATGAAAAAAAATTCAAGTTATTGTTATGAATTATCAGCTTAGCAATGGAATAAAATGCCCCTTTTTACATTTTACTTCAGACAATACAAGTTCACACAAAAGCACTTACTAACAGAACATCCACAGTACCCAAGGTGGCTAACTGTGATCTGACAGAATCTGAATTAGTTGTAAGTAGTGCAGTTATCAAGTGTGCAACTTCTAATCGTGTGTAGCCTAATGGAGGATCCAGTGTTCCAACAGTTGTAAGAATAGAAGATTTCTGTATAATAAAAATACACTTATGTATATACACTGAACATTAAAAAAGAAATGGAAAATATGAAACTACACTTCACTTCTATAGAGGTTGACTGAACATACCAATTCTTTTCCATATATTTTGACGACATAGGGCAATTACTAACACTTCAACTTTAATTTTGTCTTTCTAATAGCATTAACAAACTAAATGTTATATTTTCATGATTGAAATGCACAATCTTCTAAAGAACAATAATTAATCACTTAGCTCATAAAATTTCCACATTCAACAACAGTGCAATGCTAATTACCTTTAAACATTTATATGTCACAGTTATATCGATTTATTTTCAGATTTAACAAATATCCTGATTTACAAAAATATTTCAACCTTTTTTGATGCACACTTATACAAACAGAGCATAAATTCAAATAAAACCAGATATGGTATACTAGATTTTTCTATCAACTGCTTGTAAACACGAGTTTTTAATCATACAGGAGACAGGGTTAAAGAATAAACAAACTAATAACCTAACATATGATTACAAAACACAAGATGGAGTTTTTAAATTAATTTCTTATGCACAATTTAATCACCACAGTGATTTAACCAATATACAGGGGGGCAGCTACCTATCTGATGGATTCTGGAAGAATTAAAAGTCCTTGGGAATCATAATGTTGGTTGAGAGTTGAGAATAATTTCACAAGTATGTCAAATTCAGGTGTATTGATGCTTTCAACCCTCCCACTTCTTTTTACTCTAAGTGGAGATAATTAACCAAGTTGCTTGAAACTCAGAACAAACTTTTTAAATGGTATCTAGTTTGTTTAAATTTTTTTGATTTAGTATTTCTTTTATTTTTTAAATCATGAAATTTCTAATTTGTTGGGAGAAACAGTTTTGAAGAAAAAAAACAAACTTCCTTTTGTCTTAGACTGTACTCTTACAAGTCACGTTAATATATTTTCTTCATGTTTTATTTTGCTGATTGAAGCAGTCACAATTTACACCTAAAACCAGAGAGAAACATGGCAAAAACTGACAAAGATTTATCAGTAACTTAGTACCTTACCTTTCAAAAAGTGTCTCCGTAACCTTTGTGGTGTATTGTATCAAAATTGTTGCCAACAAAATTCTTGGCTGAGATCAAAGTTAGAGCACTGTTTTAATTTTATTAGTTTTGTGATTTATCAAATAGATGTTTGTAATATTAAATTATTTTTGAATAAAAAATTGTAGAAACATTTTTTTGTTACTTGGTATAACAGTGGCCTTTTGCATTCACAAATTGAATATTTTAAGTAAAAACCATATTTGTATAAGACTACGTTGTACATTAATACACAGATTTTTGTTGTTTTCAAACAATCTACAATTGCTGTTGTTTTTCTTAACAGATATAAAATTATTTATTACAAAAATAAATCATTATCCCTAAATTCATAACACACAGACCTTATGTTACATGCCCATTACATCCACAAAATTGTAATCATGCAAATGTTACGTGAAAATACTTCAAAACCTTAACACAAAACGAAACTCAAGTGATTCCATGAATTTGTTTGATAATCTGTCAGTGTTAATATATAAGGTTACAAGAACAATGTAACCAATAAATCAATTTAACCTTTGGCATCTTCAAATTAAATAACAGATCTTTCACCAGATCCTTGGGGGAAAAAAAAAAAAGACAGCTAAATGTAGGGAACTTCAGTTGTAAATATTAGGTACATGGGTAGAAATTATGGCAGATAAAAAGTATATTATTCAGAAAAGAAAACAAAAGAGCCCAGGGATATCAACTGAAAACATTATTTAGCAAAGTATACAAAAGACAAACAAATAATGGTATGGTGTCCACTAATATCCTGCTTGTCCAATGAAGTTTTGAAATGTACATTAATTATGCAAATCTTAATTCACTTAAACTGTACTTATCAAAGGGACAAGATTAACAAACATGTATCTGACTTACACTTGTAATGTTAATAAATTAGACTCAATAGAAAAAAAAGACTCCAGCCTTCAAAAAAAAACGTTTTAAGATACTCTTATAAACGTTAAGAAAAACAACTGATTCGTACACAACAAAGAGCAGAGCAGTAATGAAATAGATCACTGCAAGTAAACAACACATACACACACAAAAACATATGAAATGCTAGAATTTTCATGACTCATTACCGGGTGATCAATTCACTCTCTCAATTTAACCTACTACATGACCTTTTATAGTCTTTATAGTTTAGATCCTACAAAGTTTTAATATGATATGCATATCTTCACAAATTTTGGCAGATTTTTTTCAAATATTAAAAACCTTTCTCATACAAAAACCATGTTTTAATGAAATATTTTTAATGAACCAAATAAAAAGATTTGTCTCTGAATATATATAGTATTTTTTACTAGTCCATGTACAAAATGAGTTTTATGTTAAGATGAAAAATAATTTTCTTCATCTCAAAAATCTCAAATACCATTTGTATAATCTCTAAAACCTCTTAAAACACAGTTCAAATGTTTCTTTTCAGTAATACTCTGTACTTTATCTGTTATTTTCTCTACCCAAACTCAATACACAGTTGGTCAACTTGACTGACACCATAACCGTCAAGAAAAAATATAGCTGAAATAGATCTAAATTACCTTTTTTTTCTAGAATAATTTCATGTTGTAACATGAAACTACATTCATTTATCCTAAGCAGCTTTAAAACTGCATAGTATACATCCATTTATAAATAAGTTTTATTGTGTTTACCATTATACAGTGCAACTCACTTGAGAAACCTAGAGCTTGCATTACACTATTGCATCACATTACTCATAAGCTACTCCAAGCTGCTCGAAATATGTGGTTCATGAAATATATTTATTATTTATGTTACCTAACTAACCATTAACTAACCTAAAAGATCCCTTATTTTTACATTTTAATTACTTTTGTAATAATAAATAAACAACATACACAGATAACAAAAAAACTGAGTACTTACCTGGGTCGTCTTCTTTTTTGCTGTCAGTAACACAATCCTACTTTTTTTTTTATACTAATGGCAGTAATGTACCACATAATTTTTATTTAATTAAATAATGCACCAAAGAACACAGAACATCCAAGAAACAGACAATTTCCCAAAACTACCACAATTTTTTCTGGCTTTCTAACTATGTGACAAAAGCCATCACAAATTCATCCAAGCTGTTATTTTTCCCTTGAGAACAAGATTTGTACTAACAAAGAAAATGCATATTTCTCTGGTCAAAAACAATGTAATATAATACATTATTCAACAGCCCAAAATCTTGGCTTTCTAATGGTCATATACAACGTAAAAGACAACTATTAACAAATCCCAAAAGAGATGTGACAGGTGAGTGTGGCAAGAGGGGTCTGATTTTCTATTTGATGGTTCTGAGACCAAACAAGATTGAAGGCTATTAAAATGATAGTTTGTCTGAGCAATGATGGTTTTATAGTAAGTAATTTAAGTTAACATTCTTACTTACTTGAAGGGTTGTGAATAAAATAATGTCACATTCTTCACACTAGGGGATATTCAGGATTTTTTTTTTAAATATTGATTAATTTTTTTTTAAATATTGTCTTATAAACTGAATTTTGAATGTGTATCACTAATCTCATGACAGTAGTAACATATTTCTGTGGCAATAGGGTTAAAAACAGCACAAAATTATTTCAGTTTTATGAAAAGTACAAAAAGTTATAGAAAAAGAAAATATATGACATTTGTCAAAACTTTTATTATTTTGTGATATTGTGTGCATATAAGTTAAAGTATTATTAGTTTAGTGAAACTTTCTGACTAGGGTTCAAATACATGCACCAATTTGTAATCACAGCCTTCAAGTGACATTCAAAACTATTTTAGACAAAACATTTTTGTATTTTTTTTTTACAAAAACATTTTCAAATAAACAACTAAACATAAGCAGTTTCAAAACAGAAACTAAATTGAGGTTGACAAATCTCTTTTGCATACCCCTATTCAGTTTTATTCACATGGACAATATGAGCATGTCTTTTCACCAGAAACTAAAGTTTCAGGTAATAATTTCCATTTGTCATTTGGACATTAAATGAACTCTTAATCTGTGATAAGCCAGTATATGCTTCCTTTATGTTCTTCCAGCACCTTCTGACTTTACTTGTGTAGTTCTAGAATTGAAGCTTAAAATCATCTGATGTTCTATGAAATATAGTAAGCCTCGAGAAAAATATTTGGTACTGAAGGTAAATAAGTACTCATAGTTTAAAAGTATACATTGCTGAAATTATTCATACTGTAATGTCTGTGCCAATTATAGTAATTATAGAACAGCCACAATGAAAGAAATCACAAGGTTTTCAACCATGCTTACTATATTATATATTCAGCAAAACTATACAGATGAGCATTCATTATACTGAAATTCTGAACTTTACATAATTATTTTCCACAGGTAATCATATTTAAGAAATGTCTAAAATGACATTGTAGAGCTGTAAATAAAGTAAGGGCACTTGAGCATATATACAGAATATTGAACAATTGCACAATAAATAAAATTTATTAAAAACAGGGCACATCTCTGAAGAGAGGATGACATGATGATGGTATACATGACAAACACCAAGCCATTTATGTGTGTATGTATGTATGTATATACACACACACACACACAATGTACAGAATATAAAATTTTCATAAAGTTTATGAGCTGTTGATAAATAAAAGTTCTCAAGGGCATTCGTAATGCTGTTTAAAAATAACTAGATGTAAGAATATCTACACATGCTAATTCCTCAGTGGACCACTACTATCTCTACTGCTACCATAAGAAAAATACAGCAGTGCTATCCACTGCTGTTTTTCAGAGTAACACTTTTCACATTAATTTATTTTTGTCAATGGATAACATAGAAATGAAAAACACAAATTTAATGGTAAATGGTAATTACTTTATTACCATAACAACATAATACAGACCTCCCATAATAGGCTATCCATATTTGTGAATGACAAAAGAAAAGTAGCAACATATCGTACAGCCTCAGACACTCTCAATGACAATACTTGAAGAACACGACATCAAAATATAAATGAATACGATGACGGCAATAATAACAAATGAGCTGATTAGTTCACAACAGCAACTGCATCATGTAACTCCTTTGTTTTCGTAAGTAAAATGCATTTTAAGCATAATTATGTTACATTAAATATGACAATATACATTATTTTAACATTATTATATAAAATATATCATGATTTATAATGTCTGGGCTTTTCTTAACTAATTATCCAACATGAAATATAAACTAGCTGGTTCACATGAATATTTTGTATTATCAAAATAACATTTTAGAACAACACTGGAGCTACTGGTCCATCTTAACTGTTCCATCCTCTAAACTAAATTAAAATAATTAAAAATTATAAATAAACAATCTTAAAGTCAGCCATTATTATTCCTATACTTATCAAGTTTTTCATAAACTCACTAAAATTTACTGCCTGTACAACAAGGAGTTATATTAGCTAACTTCTAATCTTCTGGTGATTGCCCATCACTCAAGGGCCTATAAAAATAGTAGTAAGTGGCTCACATATCCAATCTTTAGTTTCCTTCAAAGCCCTTGGTGAAATATTATCTAGCCCAGAATCCTTATTGTTTTTAAACTTTCCAATTATTTCTTAACCAGCTTTACCAGAATTAATGCAGTCGTATTGTTTGATCTCATTCCAATTTATCAAGTGTTCAAAATGTGGCATACTACTTAAATCCTTGTCAGTAAAAACTAATTGATAACTCAGCCATCTCATAATCATCAGATACTAGCCTTCTTTATCATCCCTCAAGGGTCCTACCCACATTCTAATATTTTGCTAACCCTTAGTGTATTTACAGAAATCCTTACTGTTAATTTTTACATTTTCAAAAAACTTTTCTCATACATCCTTTTTGATGTCTTAATTTCTTGTTTCACACACTTTCGTGATCTTCTATAACCTTCTAAATCCTCTGTCATACCAGTCAATTTAATTTTTTTAAACTGATGATGCTTTTCATTAAATTTATTTCAAACTCTTTTTGGACCAACCTGATTTTTTACTTGCAGCTATGCTTCTATAAGGGATATGTTTACCTTGAATATTTAAAAACCTTCCACATCTGACCAGTGTCTTCAAATAACAGTTGTGCAATTGAAATATTTTAACCAAAAAACGTTTTTACAAGAATTGTCCAGCTCAAGAATTTAACTGTACTTCTAATTTTTTATGTAAAAATAAATTAAGAAAGATTATAAATTAATATTAAACTTAACATATGAACAGTAAATATTAATTACAACAATATTAAAACAAATACAAAGAAAGTTTTAAATATATTGTGTACTATTATATCACAGACAGCCAACAAGTCATAGCTGCAGATCAATCAGCTGAATAAGTCATGTAGCACAGACTAGTCCAAAACTATATATATTTAATAGATTTATTTTTGTATATATAATATTATACAAAATATCACAATATACAAATAATCATAATATATATTTTCTATTAAAAATGTAACAAATAGAACTTGGCATAGTTGAAAAGGGGTGCAACACTACCTGCAGCTACCATAAATTTTCAAATGTAACATTAGTTCACTAGCTGCTCCTACAATCACAATGGTGTTAATTAGTGCATGCTAAATGTTTCAGAATTGTGTAGCTCTGTATAAAAGAAATTTTGAAAATTAAATGTAAACAGGCTTTTAAGTTTATTGTAAGAAAGCTCAAGTTGATATATATATATATATATACACACATGCAGAAATTGTAATGGTTTTCATATTGCTGTTTTATTTGTTGTTTTTTTTTACTTACGGGTGGAGGATTTAAAAGTAGGTTATGAAAATCTGAGAGTCGAGGAACTACAGCAGCGAGAACTTTATTTACACCTTTGCTTATTCGTTCAGCATCCAGCTGAGTGATTTGATCAGGTAGTTCATTGGGAAAAAAGATAGGGACAATACGTTGCAGTTGTTGCTGATCACCCTGAACAAACTGACCAGGTTGACCTCCAGCACCCTGCAGACCTCCAGGCCTAAGATAATTTCATAATGAAAGTATTAATTTCAAATCCTATTCAAGGAACAGTACAAAAGTAACAAAATAAAAATCCATTCAAAAATCACTCAACAACAGATAAGCTAACTTACTAAAATAGACACATTTAAGAGAGAATAAATGTTTTGCACTATTATTCTGTTTACACATCAAATACAGTGTACTTATATGCACAATATGGTATGCCAAACTGTTAAACCCATCTTAATAAAATTTAAAATGAACCTGTAACACTTACAAAAAGAAGCAGATTGTAAAACACAACAGAAGCACAACAGTTAAACTAACCAGATATCTTATATAATTTTATTACATTGATTTAAACCATTAAGTTCTCTGTTGAAAAAGGTGAAACAAAACTTGTACAAATAAACCAACATGTACATATTTATGCTACTTTAAAACATTTTTACAACTTCCCTTGACACATTACATGACACTTGCTATTTTTTTTACATAAATCTTTTGTGCCTAATTTTCATTGTCACTGCATATAGTTTTATTATTAGTTGTGATTATTGGCTAGCAAAAAAACCACCAACAAACAATACTTCAGTAAACACTTCATCTATTTCTTTCAGATGAGTGAGCATTCTGGGTCTTACAAAATACTTAGCATGTATACTTCATTGCCAAATTATGAGGTAAATTTAAGTAAATTTTTATTATGGATATACAGCACCACAATAAAAAAATCATTTCTATTGGCTATGGGTTTTACTAAAATAAATTTTAATTGGTTTAACCCCCCTAAAGTTTCTTAGAGAAATTTTTTACCACAGTATGTTGCTGATAGACACCTGGGACAATTTAGTAGGTTGTCAGGTAGAGTTTTTTGGCACCAAATCACGGGGATGCCAAATCTTCTAACAGAAAACAAACAAGCAGCATTGTAGCTCTAAAATCAACTAACCATAGTTTAGTTGAGCATCTGAAGTGTGACAAAAATCTTATGGTAACATGAAGAAAAAAACTTGTTGCCCAACTGCATGCAATTAAGTCATTGATTGAATCTGTCTCAAAATTATTAAAAATAGAACAATGCTAACACCCCCAATGACAGTAAATTTTTTTCAAACACAAAGCATTGAGATTTCAGAAGTTTTATGAAAACTTTTTTGTAACAAACCATAAGTTAATTTTTTCTGCAATTAACCATGGATCTATGTAATCAATAAAAGTTTTATATCACATGTATATTAAAATACAAGGTTACACTTGGTAACTAAATACAAATTTGGATATAATAGCAAAAGCTTAAGTCAATCATCAAAATCTCTTAATTTAGTTTGTCAAAAAAATGTTTCAATTTTAAGGCTAAAACAAGCAGTTACAATGATAATCATCTTAAAGGACATCTTACCCAGGTTTTTTGAATTCTACTAAAGAAAGTAGCACACCAATACCACTGACTAGTACACTTTCTTTTCGTTCTCTGTCAAACATGTGTTTCAAAAGGTGTTCTACTGTTTCACAGCTTTGGGAGAAACAATGAGAATAATTTAATTTTTCTATTTTATAATGCAGAACAATAATTATTTTCAATATTTCAAGAAACATGTCATCCAAAATTAAACAAAAACATCTTTTACTGTTATAAATAATTCTATCAAGACTTGTACAACAATTTTATAAAGTAAAAAGTGAAGGAAACCAAAAGTTCTAAATCAAGCTGCTTCAAACACTGTTTTATAGATGTACAAAAATTAATGTAGAAATTAAAAACAACAATACAATACACATTTTTCCACCTAGAGACACCTAATATTTCATTAACAAACATCTTCATTCTCTGATGGGTAGGGTGCAACTTTTAATATCCTATGTAAGTTTGCATAATTTATACTACATTAACTAAATATACACAAGTACTTTTTTTTAAGAAGGTGCAATAATTAGTAACATTATCTTAGTATTTACATTGTTTCACACAAAAATACAGAAGCAGTTATACAGAAATACCCTTTAGTACTATTAGTTATTGTATAACTGTATACTGTCACACTACCTCATATTTCCCTTTAGCCCTGTGTGTATAAGTGCTTGGTCAGTTTTATTAGCAAGTATGTATGTGTCAATCTCTTATTATGTTCAAAATTTAATTAAACAGCTTTATTATAACATACTTTAATAAAATGGCATCAAAGCAGTTTCCAATTCAATTTTGATCCAATTTCCAATTTCTTATTTTCTATAGAAAATGTTTAAATAGATTCTCAATATTCACTGATCTGTAAGACAATACATCTCCACTCTGAATTTTCCATTTTAGATTTCCTCTCTGTCCCAACATGGTTTTTTTTACCTTAGCATAAATTACACACTTAAAATACAGATATCAATGAGACACAATAAACTAATAGTCTCTAATATTTTCCCTTTACTGAAATACAAACCAAAAAGTTAAATTCTGATGCTACATCCACTTACCATATCCTGTCTTAGAAAGAATGTCAACAATTCTCAGAAACTTGTTTATAACAAACAGAAAGAGAGGCTTTTTCTTCACTAAGTTCTATACAATGCTAACTTATTCTGATGAGATATTTTAAATTATTTGGCCTACATTTTTATTGTTGCTATCATTGAAATCACTTGAACCAGCCAATGGAATTGTTTCAACTCAATTAAAGTTTAGTTAGAAACCTTATTAACTTAAACATTTTAGGATTATATTTTGTTTTCTGAGTTGTACATTTGAAATATACACACATTTCATAAAGTATTAACAACAACCATAATAAAACGCAGAATTAACTTTTGCCAAGACTTCAAGAGCAAAAACTTGAAAAAAATACAAAACCCACATACAAGTTCCATATTTTCATTTCTTATGTACTCCAGTGGCAATAAATGAGCCTCAAAACAAAGCAAATATTTGCTTTGTAAATATGTGTGTGCACAAAGAAAGATTCTCCAATTACAAGAAACAGAAAACAGTTTTAATATAGCAGACCACTCACTAAAGTTGTAATAATTTTTTTTCCTCACATGTATTTTATGCAACATAACCAAGGCTAATTCATTTACACATTAATTCTACCTAATACAAGTAATGTAAACCTAATCAGCCATATAAAATAACATTTAAAAATATAAAATATGCTCAATATTCAGCACTTTACTTAATCTCACTAAGCACAAAAAAACCAACAAAAAACTGTATTTAATTTCATTGTCTTAAGAAAGTAATATCAAAACACCTTCACATTCAAAAAACAGATGACTCAAACTCAACCATCACAGTATATAAACACATTTACATCTAAGAGGAGGTGAAGAGAATGCATTTCATCATTGTGAAGAACTTGTAGCATGTGCAAAATACAATTTAAAACCAATATTAGAACTCATTCATCATAAAGTACATATGTTACAGACCAATGACCAACCCAGGATTATGGTATAAGTAATAATCTAATGAGAACCACACAAACATACCCATCTCTCTCCCACCACACACATACTTATAAAGTAATTAACTAGTAGTTACAAGCTACACTGAATAAATATGACAGATTACCATTCGATGGACTCCAGCAAAGGATCTGGATCAGCCTTATCTTGCAACAATGACAGCTGTTCACGACTATACTTAACAATATCACTCAAAGCTTGAGAAGCATTACTGTTTTCTTCTTCACTGTATGCAGGGTCAATGATCGATACAAGACGCCCTACTAAATTATTTTCACAAAGCCACTGAAATTTGAATTTAGAGAACAATTTTTGTTAAATCAGATTTTAAAATATTTTTCTGTTACATATTTCACTTAACAGACACATTATTAACAATATTTGAATATTACCAAAAGCAATTTCTTCAAGTCATTAGTTTATAGCTGTGGTTAGGAACAAAACATCAAAATAAGAAAAGGTGTGCAACACACTCAATACTGGGTTTCAGAAGGAGTACATGAAAACTTTAAATATAATTTTTTACCAAAGAATGGCCTTTATAACCTGTCACACCCAATTTAAAAAAAAAACTCAACAACTGCATAATTTCATACCTATTTGATTGCAAACTTATTTTCAGGTTTTAAAATTAAAAATAGTAATGCAATACCTTTCTTACCTAATAATCAAACATGTTTGAATTTCAAATTTTTTCTATAAAATAAAAAATTATAAATTACAATTTGTTATTGTAATATTAGGCCTGCATAAAATGAATCTTTTAAGACTATTTCATTAAATTAAAAGTTTCATTTTGCATATTCACTAGTTTTACAATAAAAAAGTATAAACGTGTAAAACCAGTATGTGAAAATTACCTTTAATATCGTTTGTCGAAGGACTGAGTTTTCTACACAAGTAATTAATCGAAGAAGAAGATCCATGATTGCTGAGGTTGAAATATGGTTTAAGAGCAGGGTGAGAAAATCCTCCTTGGATTTTAAAAATTCAAAAACCTGTAAAATTCATAAGTTGTTAGTCTTTGAGGTATATATATATATATATATATATATATTAAAACACAGAAGTATAAACCTACCTGTTTTGTTTCAATTTACCCAAAGTTCATGAATGGTAAGCAGGATAACATTGCTATACTACTGAAACTCAAATAGTAATTGTACAACACTGCATTGTTTTATACTTGTAATTTAGTTTTTCTTTTATTTAAACCCATGAATGAGAATAAATGATGTGATAACTGTCTAAGATAGCATATGCTCCAAAGCTCATCTATCTCAAAAGTAAAATAGTTGTGCAAAGGTTTTATGTATCCATTATTTACCATTAGCATCCAGACAGACCTCAGATTACCTCACAATAAGGAGGAAAATTTATTTTATTTTAAATCATAAAAATTTTCTGTATTTTAAAACTATGACATGAGAAAGTTAACAGAAATAACCAAATGCATAAAAAGTATAATTAGTTGTTTTATTCTGATTGTACACACTTTTTTCCTCACTAAATATTTCAACCACTTTGTTTCTGCTGAGTTAAAGTGTAAATAATTAGATCTTTGCACACAGATAAAAAATACTGCAAGCATGTTTGTTTCATTTACTAGTTAACTTTCAATTTCATCATTGTTTTATTCAGTGAAAGTAGTAATATCAATATATTTAGTGTATAACTTTATATTTCACATCTCCATAAGAAGACTTCACATCAATAAACTACATAATTAAATTAAACCTGTTGCTTCTAAAAAAAAAAAAAAACAATAAAAAGCTTTAAACAAAAAAAAAGGGTTTTACATCACAGAACAAAGAAATTTAAATGAAATAATTTCACTGACAAGTGTAAAATTATGAAGAACTGTTTTATTTCTGGCATTATACCCTTACCAGTGAATCACCGTTACTGCACAATTTGCCAAGTTAGAATTTTATTAATACAAAAACATTAAAAAGAAACCACAAAATATGTATGATTTATTATTATTTCCTGGCTCAATGTATTCATTCTTTACTCATCTGAAATAAAGATCTATATTTCTAAACTACTGGTTTAGATTCTGCAATTAATAAGTGCTGACAGAAAATGAAATATAAACAGTAAAATGACTTACCGGTTCTGTTTTTCTGGATATTAGAAGACCCATTGTTTTACTAAAAAAACTAGCCAGCAGGGGGTTTAATGGCTTTTCAGTGTCAAGAAAATAGTAGAGTTTATTTAATAATGGTTCATTACTGGCTAATGCATCATTAATCTGAGGAACATCTGCTGTCAACAATTCACAAGCTATGTTTGGATACCTACATCATGTAAATAATCAAAGTATAAGATTCCCTGTAAATAATTTATATTATCAAAAACAAAATAATTCAATGTTACTCATAATTTGCAAAACAACTTGATATAAAGGTGTGTTTTAAAATTTAATGTAGTATTTGAAATTTTTTCATCTGTCACATGAGAGAATAGTAAAATGACAATAACATTCAACAGTTCTTTTACTTTTCTAAGACAATCTGCTTGTTCTATTTTGACCTACTTGTAGCGAACTTTTTCATCCATATCTTCAGGTGGTTCTTGAGTTATTAGATTGACCATATCTTCCAACACCTCAGATCGAATAAGACTACAAAAATAAGAAACAAGTAAAAACATCTTCACAGTTTTTATGGCTCATATAACCTAGTACACTCACCCTTCAACTGATACATATACTTTATAAAACTTTAAAATGCATACATTTATTACTGTCATTACAAGCTAGTGAGGTTAAAAGTTTCCCCATGCAATTTGTGCCTTTACTCCAAGATGATATCAGATGTGCATCATTCATATATCCCTAAAAAACAAAACATAAAACAAAAATATTCTTCACTAAAATATAGTTTTCAGAGTATTTTAAAACTGCATTCAAATGCAAATCATTCTTGTTGAGATAAATCACAGTAGTTTGAATATTTCTTCCAGGTATTTAAACATAAGCATCAAGAAAATGCTTTTACAACATAACTTTTACTCTGAGAAGGAGCATGTTGATTTTAGATACAGTATAATCTACTATAATTTTAGAAATTGATGAAGACAATGGTCCTTTGCAATTAAACTTGTAGAAAATTATACCCAAACTAATTGCATGTATTTCCTGGATCACAGTACATTTGTGTAATTTATTGTGATAGACAATTAACTATTTTTATATGGGATTGATGTATTAACAACCAAGAAATCATATGAATATCCATAACTTTTAATATGGTATATGTATCTTCATTACATTTGGCAAGCTTTCTATAAACAATGCAAGTAAGTCTTCTGTACAGAAAAAGTTAAATTTGAATTAAGTATTTTTACAAATGTGTTGGAAGTTTCAAGTACAATGATTTTTCATGCAAGATTAACAATACTTTATTTCATCTGAAACTTTTCAACTTTCATTTGTGTAACCTTTAAATCATTCTGAATAAATATTTTTTTTTCATTTAAAGTTTATATTTTGCCTATTACTTTCTCCACCTAACTCTATATAGATTTAGTCAATTTGACTAACCTTGTAATCACCATAAAAAAATAAGAACAATTTATCTTTTGCCTTTTCTTTCTCACAACAATGATTTCAAATTCTAACAAAAAAATTGTTTATCCTAAATAGCTTAAAAATTTTAACAGTTTCATTTTATTTCTACTTAAGTTTGTTCTTTTATTGTCCTTTGAAAAATGTATGAATAATAAGCATGCCAAAGAAGTTGTAAATCACCCTGTGAATGCACAGCTAAAGCTACTGTATTGAATGATATAATGCACAGACTGCTCATAAGCATATTTTCTTAGAGAATTATTAATTTCCATTATCTTACCTGATCTCAACTAACAAGTCTCTAATTTTTACATTGTAGTTTCTTTTATAATAAAAAATGAAAAATATAGCATTTTAATGCCATATTTTTATTTTTTTTGCCATTAGATGCCTATGAAATTTGAGCCTAGATTTTTTTGTAACAGCTGCATTAGTAACTTTATTTTATTTATTTAAAGTATATACATAGAGCATAGAAAAATAACACATACAAAGAAAACAATGTCATATTTCATAAGGGTAGACTGAAGATTTACTTAAAAATCTCCTTTTAATATTAAGTAATTTAAATTAATATTAAAAACTGATTTCTACATATTCATGCCAGGGTTACTTGTGTACACTAATAATCAAGTAACTTAATTAAATTTTGAATGTAACCTTGTAAAAGGTCATGATGTGTGCACTTTAACAAAGCTGCATTTCTCAGAGGAGTGGTAAATAAATTAAAAAGGAAGACCCAGAGAATAAATGCTAATTCTCATAGTTGGAGAGTCTGAGGAATTTTTAAAAATATATTCTTGTAAAGTTAAAAACCTAAAACTAAATAATATCAAAGTTAGATTTATTAACTATGTTTTAATGCAATATTTTTTATATACAATGATGATAAAATAGTTTAATTAAATTCTGAATGTAACTTTTTTTAAAGATTGTGACATGCACACTGACTGACCTACCTATAGTGAGAGGGTTAAATACAGAAAAAACTGAATGAATCAGGTTACCAGGTCCCCCTTATACTTTGTCTAAATGCTTAATTACTACAAGAAATGGAATAACCACATGACAGCTGTACTGCCAAGAGTTTTCATTATCACATATAAACACTTAATGTTAGGAGAAAATTAACACTGTCTAAAATAATATTTTACAAATACCAAATGTAATAGTATCCTGTTTAGCAAAGAAACCATGTAGAAACTTTGGATACTGATTTTGAATAAACTTATTATACTTACAAATCAATCAATTTCTTTGATTGGGCTTTACATTCTTGTAGAATGTCATCTTCTTCCATTAACTCTTTAAGTGTAACATTCTGTAAAATAAAAATTAATATGTATTCTATTCAAAATAAAATGAATGCATTACAAAAAGTCACTCATCACAACTGAGGATCAAAACAATTTTCAAGTCCCTTCCAATATGTTCATGTATAAAAATTATAAAATTAATCTTGTAGGAAAAATTAAGCCACTAATATATTTTCTAATTATTGCTACACATGAACTATCACCAAATTATCCTGTCAGATTCATAATAATTTAAAAGTGATAAGCAAAACTGATGTACCTTTATTTTTTTCCTTTTCATAACTTTTTATGCCATGAAATTTCAGTTTATTATGAAATTACATTAAATATAATTCTTTTCATTTTAGAATTTCTGATTCTTTTAATGTTTATCAAAAATGTTTTATAAATCCAGTCAGTTTCACTTTGACTGATATTCATTCAGACTTACCTTCACACTTTACCAATTGCAACAGTCATCACTTCCAGCTGTAAACCATGTAAAATGCAACAGAAACTACAACCTGACCTGTCATAATGTCACCAAGTCAGGCAAGGTAACAATATTTTTGGTCATTCAGCCTTACCTTCACACTTTACCAATTGCAACAGTCATCACTTCCAGCTGTAAACCATGTAAAATGCAACAGAAACTACAACCTGACCTGTCATAATGTCACCAAGTCAGGCAAGGTAACAATATTTTTGGTCAAGATCACGTATCTAACAAATAGTTTCTTTTCAATAAAGAGGGTTCTTTTACTTATTGATATTGTTTGAACATGACAAACTTAATGGTGACAAAAATATAGCAGAAAGAATCACTAAAAAAATCTAATAAAATTCAGGACCCAGAAGCTAGAGTACTTTTAAATAGTTGGCTGTTCTCTTCATGATGATAAGAAACCCACTTGATGTAAAAATGTACCTCAAGATAGCAGGTATAGGTATTAATACTTTTACTAATAAAGCACAGAAGAATGTTTCAACCTTCTTGGGTCATCTTCATTGTTAAACTGAAGATGGCCCAAGAAAATCAAAATATTGCTCTCTGCTTTATTAGTAAATGTGTTAATACCCATACCAGCCATCTTGAGATGCATTTTGATTTTTTTTTTTTTAAGAAAAACAGTCAACCATTTGAAAGTACTTAGGTTTCTAGGTCTTTTGAACTCAACACTAACTTTTAACAATAACATCCAATAAATATGGATTCCAGTTTCATATGAACCATTGAAATATTTTGCCATTACCTATTACACTTTCTACAGAATATAGTGACACTGAAACATTATATACTCTTCTCTGCTTTCCCTTAAATTGTTATTACTAATAACTATGTTCACAAATAGGTTTATGTTTCCCAATATAAGGAGTTTTACAAATTTTGCTAGATAACTGGTAAACAATGTTGCATGTTAGGTATCAACCTTCACAACCTGTGAAGCACAATTTGTAATCATGGATCCATCTAGTTGGTTCAAGAGCATATATCAAAAAAATATTTTTAAGTTTAGATTCTAGTGTCTCACAAATACTTATGTTTGCCTCTTCTTTTTAAACAGGTTCATGAGATTTATTGTTTAAAAAAGTCAAAGATATAGGGTCACATTAGGGTGGTTACATGCTAGTATGGAAAGAAGTCAACTGTGTTATAAAAGCTTTAGACTTAAATCCATTTTCATCAATAGATATTTTAAGTTTGGAAGGAAATACTACATATAAATATTTTATGTATCCATAAAAAAATTATTTTCTTCTACCATTTACAATCACCTTTATGTATATCTTAGAATAAAGGCATTATAAAATGCCCCTACACAACCAGATCATTATTTTAGTTACACTGATGATGTTCTTGGTATTTGATACATTCTACTATAGAATGAAAACTTTTATAATAAGATGTATTGATTGTTCACAAGGATAAGTCAGCTCACCAACTTCTCTTTCTCAAAGTAATGATTAAAGTCAACACAGAGAAACAAATCACCCATCACGTGTATGTAAAACAAACGTGATGAAATCCATTTGAATTATAACTCCACATTCCCTCCCACATTGAAAAAAAACCTATAACTCTCTCACAAAATCTTGTGGCTATATAGCTAAGAGCTATCTGACCCATAAAATTGTAAACAAATATTCAAACATAACCACAAAAATCTTGTTGAATGACCAATAACCCAACACAATTTCTAAGAAAACATAAGTGAATATTGAATACATTCATACAAAACCAAGCGAACACATTAGCAATATTTAAAGTTTCACAGAACATCTTCATCTTCAACAATGAAAAACCACTAAAAATTAAAAAGCTTACCTCTTTACTCAGCAATGTCTCAATATGAGAAGTTGTTATCAAATTAAATTTCCAAAACATAGTGGTACCTAAAAAGATAAAAATAATTCTATAAGAATAATATAAAATTCAAATTCTAAATTAAAAATACATCAAACTTCAATCACCTTAGTGCAAAAATACGGCATTCCAAATTTTATACAAATTTCTCAATATTCAATTTATCATAAAAAAATTTCACACATGAAAAACAACAAATAGAGTACTTTATTGGGAATTTTTCTTTGCTGTCAACCGAGATAAAACTTAAGCCTACTTTTTATACTAATGATACTACCACACAGTTATTTTTTACTGATTAACCAATGTATCCATGATCACAGACTAATAACATGTAAAAGCAGAAAATATCCTAAAACTATCATATATTATCTAACCTCCTAACCATGTGATAAGAGCTGTTAAAAATTCAGCTATGATTCTCTGTGTGTTTTCTGTGGAATTAAAGTTTAAACTGTGAACAAAATAAACAAATCTCTGTACACAAAACACTATGTGATTTGATAGATTAAAATTGTGGCTTTCTTTTGATTATAAATATAGTATTAAACATCAGAGAATAACTGATAATTGAAAAAAAGAGGATATGACACAAGTAGGCACAGCAAGAAAATCTGATCTTCTAGCTTACAGTCCTGTAAATAAATAAAAAGACTGAAAGCTATAAAAATTATACTTTGTCTGAGTAATAACTACTATGATAAGTAATTTACAACAAATTCCATACTTCTCAGAAAGGTGGTAAATGAGTTAGAGGAGAAAGACCTAGAAAGCAAATGTTACAATTCTCATAATAGAAAAGATTGAGAATTAGAAAAACAAGCTTCCTTATAAAATTAGAAACTTATATCAAAATTTGGTTTATAATATAAGTTTTGATCCTAAGTTTATACAAAGTTTGTGGCATGTGCATTCTGACCAATCAAATGCAAAAGGGTTAAAGAAAAGCATAACTGCTTATCAAACAAACTTTACCAACTCGTGTGTATTTGTTAGATTTTACATAGACATCACACATACCAAAATACCCACATCAAAACATTTGCATTCATCTTTTTCATACTGCTTTCAAATACTTAACTACCTACTTTTTGCACAAAATGAATGTAACCTTGCAATTTTGCAAAAGTACTTCATGCCACGTGAATATAACTATATGTAACTACCTTTCAGTCTGAATCTGATAGCTGTCAAAGTTATGTCATCCCAAACCACATACTGCTCAAGACTTGTACTTTGTCATATGACCTATAACAAATTATGCAGAAAATATATTTATTTGCAAGCTTTTAGAGAATAAATTTGTATGTGTGATTTTGAATCATTTCACTGCACTTTAATCCAGATAGTGTCAATTATATTACAATCTCATGTTTCTAACAGTTTAGATGCATACATGAAATACCTGCTCACTGAACAAAATTATTCAACAGTACGATAAACAGATAAAGATCTTGAGTATATCTTATTCAGAACTAAGTCTGAGCAATTAGCTTGATTAATCTAATACCTATAAGTAACAGTTGCACTGATTAGTATCATGGAGAATAATCCATTGACCAAAATTACAATTAAACTGGTTAATGTCATGAAAATAACTAATCTAAATTATTGTTTCTATTACTATTTTCAGTTATTCAAATTATCCATGTACTCATACTACTATAGTTATGAGTTTTCATTGTTAATTTACTTTACAATTATTCAGATATTAATTGAAAAAATCAACTGATCAAAATTAGTTTCCAACTTCTCTAACTTTCTAAGTGAGAATAATCAATCAGTTTAATGTAGTCATTTCAGGAGTCTGATGATCAATCAGTAAGGAAATAGCATAGTTCTATGCTAAACAGATAACCAATGTATCTTACCAATAATTAAAAAGACTTACAATGTTTATACACTACAATTCAGAACCTTTATGCAAGTATTCTTATAAAAAATTTGTGTATTACTACATGAAGTCAAGAGTTGATTATTCCTAGTAGAAGTGACTTTTGATTATAACTAAATACATATATTCATATGAAAACTTCAAAATTTAATATGAAAAGTATTTAGAAGCCTCCTAAATAATTGTTTCTTTAGAAATACTTTAAATATATGCTACCATAACTCTATACAGGGTTCGTCAATTTAACTGACCTTGTAACCACCATATATAGCCAAGAAATAAATCTTGGTTGGTTGGTTGGTTTGGTGTTTTATGGCACAAAGCAGCTAGACTATCTCCACCAAACATCCAATAACAAGTTAAAATTAGTAAAATTCATAAAAGGAAATTAAGATAAAAGAAATAGCATTAAAACCAATTTTTACATCTAGTATACAGCAGAAAGAGAAAAACTACAGTAACACAAGTTGTAAAGGACTTTCTGTAGCATGACTGTAATTACCATAACTCGCCAGGAAGACTAACAAGTATGTTTAAAAACCACTGCTAGTCACATGAAGTTGGCCTATCCAGTCATGGTTCAAAGTTATTTGACATTATAGTGTTACTATAAATATTAATTCAAGAGATTACAGAAATATGAAAACAGTAACATGAAAAATAGTATTTTTATTCTTAAAATTGAAACTACCTTGAACCTAAGACTGATTCAATAAAGATTTCATAAATCCACAGATAAATCTTTAATAAAAAATACTTTGATGTTTTTTAACAGCTCATTAAATTTTGTGAAGATATATTTAGTAAACTTTCCTGATTTCATGGTTACACAATGTTTAAAAGGTAGTTCAAAATGAGCAAACTATTATACATAGTTAAATGAAGCTGAATTTGAGTTTTCCTTATTTTATTTTCCAAAGTATTCTACTGTAAAATGAACATACATACACTGTTGGCCAAAATCTCTACTCAAATAAGTGGTTGAGTCTAACAATGCAAAATGTATATTTTTCTTTGTCATTGGCCTTAAGATTTTGGCCAGCAGTGTATATGCACACACACACAATGGATTTTTGCATTTTAAGCATCTGAATTTTTTTTTTTAAATCTCATTTAAGTCTCCAAAATCCTTTCTAGTGAAACATGTCAAAAGACTTCTATACCCATACATTATCTTCTTACAATTTATAATCATCTTCATATTTACTATATTTATACACTACATCAAAAGTCATGACTTTCCCTACTGTTTTGAAGAGGGTGTGGAATATTAGAGACATATTGATATGTGGTCTTTAGATACACTGGAGATAGAGTTAGGCAATCTGTGAGATTTGCTAATCGATTACTACACAGGTTCATTAATCAATTGTTACAGTATTCATAGTAAAAACAAACAAAAAGTACATATTAAGTCATTTTCACAGCCCAGCATGGCCAGGTGGTTAAGGCATTCGACTCGTAATTTGAGGATTTGCGGGTTCACATCCTGGTCTCACCAAACATGCTCGCCCTTTCAGCCTTGGGGGCAATATAACGTGACAGTCAATCCCACTAGTTGTTGGTAAAAAAGTAGCCCAAGAGTTGGCGGTGGGTGATGATGACTAACCGCCTTCCATCTAGTCTTACACTGCTAAATTAGGGACTGTTAGCGCCGATAGCCCTTGAGTAGTTTTGTGGGTTGATTGATTGATTGATTTAGTGTTTTATGGCACAAAGCAGCAAGGCTATCTGCGCCAGACATTCAGTAAAAATGTAAAATAAAAAAAATAAAATAAATGTAGTAATAGACATAAATGGAAATGAAGGTAAAACAAAAAAGTATAAAACCAATGTTGACACCTAGTCTACGATGTTAAGATAGAAGGCAGAGTATAAGAAGTTGTAAGGTATTTACTCTAGCAAGGTAATGATCATAACCCGCCAGGAAGACTAACAGGTAAGTTCAAGAACCACCGTCAGTTACCTGAAGTTGGTCTTTCCAGTCCTGGTTCCGGGTTATGTGTCATAGCAACCAGTATCAAAATGTAAAAGAATAGAAGTTTTAAAAGATACATAGCAAAATTGTAACAATGAGTAGCCAAATGTCCAGTAAAAAGATAAAGTCAAGTAAATGGAGTAAAATTTGTAAAAGTAAATGAAGGTAAAAACAAAACAGCAATTAAAACAGAAAATGGTGTAAAAACCAATGGTGACATCCAGTCTTCAAAGTTGTAAAATATTTACTCTAGCAAAATGGTATTGATCATAACCTGCCAGGAAGACTAACAGGTAAGTTCAAGAACCACCGTCAATCACCTGAAGTTGGCCTTTCCAGTCCTGGTTCTGGATTATGTGTCATAGCAGCTATTATCAAAATGTAAAAGAATAAAAGTTTTAAAAGACACTCTGCAAAATCGTAATAATGAGTAGCCAAATGTCCAGTAAAAAGATAAAAGTCAAGTAAATGGAGTAAAATTTGTAAAAGTAATTGAAGATAAAAGCAAAACAGCAATTAAAACAGAAAATGGCGTAAAAACCAATGTTGACATCCAGTCAACAAAGTTGTAAAGGACTACCTGTAGCAGAATGGTAATGATCATAACCCGCCAGGAAGACTAACATAACAGGTAAGTATAAAAACCACCGTCAGTCACCTGAAGTTGGTCTTTCCAGTCCTGGTTCCGGGTTATGAGTCAATATGGCCAGTACTAAAAAGTAAAGTAGTAAAAGTGTGAAATGATATGCAGCAAAAGTATAATAACAACTCGCCAGGACGACTAACGAGCAGTTCAAACAGTAGCGTTAGTCACCTGAAGTTGGCCTTTCCAGTCCTGGTGTCGAGTTATTTAATGTTCTGGCCATTGTCCAATGTCAAACTGAATGAGAGAGATTAAAACTGTAAAAAAGGAACCACAATTAAAAAGGTGTAATGAATAAATATGCAACACTTAAATGAGATTAAGAAGATTAATGGCCATTAAAAAATTAAAAACATTACCAAGGTGGACAGAGTCACCATCACCAATAACTCTGTCCAATGTTACAGACTGACCCTGGGAAAAAAATATGTTTAAAATATTGCCATTGTTGAGAATTGTAACAATGGCAAGAAAGTAAAACGTGGCTGATAGTGATTTGAGTGTTACACAAACTACACATTGGTGCATCAGTTCCAGATAAAAGAAAATGATGAGTTAAAAAACTGTGACCAATGCGTAGCCTAGTGAGAACAACTTCCTCCTTCCAAACTTTATGGAAGCTAGATGGCCAAAGTCCAATTTTGGGTTTGATTTGAAAAAGTTTGTTGTCGCGTTGCTCACTCCAAGTGGACTGCCAGCTGGCACGGAGCCGAGCCTTGAAGATAACACCATAGTCCATGTACGGAATAGGCATAGGAGTGATGGTGCTGAAGCAGACATATTTAGCTGCCATGTCTGCAAGCTCATTCCCGCGAATACCAACATGGCCTGGTATCCAGAAAAACTGGATTGAAGTAGCTGCTAATGAGAAATGGGCCAGTCGGTTTTGAATATCAGCGAGAATAGGATGTGAGCTAACGTGTAGCAATTCCAAGGCAAGTATAGAACTAAGCGAATCAGTATAAATAGTGCAGTTGGAGTACTGCTCAGCTGCAATATCATCCAGGGCAAGAGATATGGCATACAGTTCAGCAGTGAACACAGAAGCTGTAGAAGGGATTCTGCACGCAACTACTGACCCATGGCAAACCATAGCAGAGCCCACTGAGTTACTTGATTTGGAACCATCTGTATAAATGGGAACTGAATGATTGTTTGAAAGATATTCATTGAATAAAAGATGGTACTTCCAATCTGGAGTATCTGCCTTTTTTAGGTGACTGAAAGAAAGGTCACATTTGGGGCTGTAATAAGCCATGGTGGGATGGGCGACCTGTGGAATCTGCAATGTTATCCAAGGACAAACCCAGTTCATCCAATTGCGCCCGGATGTGAAGGCAAAACGGAGCAATGACAGATCGTCTGTTCTGAAAAAGTACTGCCCACCGAGGAAGGAAAACACATTTCCAGGTGGGATGCTTTGGTAAGGAATGAAGTTTCAAGTATATTGTAAAGATAGTTGCAAACGGCGAAGGTGTAGAGAAGGTTCATGAGATTCAATGTATATACTTTGAACTGGAGAGGTGCGGAAAGCCCCAGTGCAGAGTCAAGTCCTTGGTGATGAATGGGGTCCAGCATCTTTAAGGCGAGGGTCTGGCAGAGCCATAGACCATTGATCCATAATCGAGTTTTGATCTAATAAGAGCATGATATACCTTTAACATTGAACAGCGATCTGCCCCCCAACTGGTACAAGAGAGAACACGGAGGATGTTCAGTGCTCTTGTGCATTTGACCCGAAGCTGCTTTAAGTGTTGTATAAAGGTCAGTTTACGATCAAAGATAAACCCCAAGAACTTGGTCTCCGGGACCACTGGCAGCAAAACTTCACCGATATGAAGTTCAGGATCAGGGTGAATACCCCGTTGACGGCAAAAGTGCATGCATACAGTTTTGGAGAGAGAAATTAAAGCCGTTCACCAGAGTCCACTGCCGTACACAATTGAAGGCAGTCTGTAGTTGCCGCTCAATATATCTCATGTTTGATGACTGACATGAGATGTGAAAGTCGTCGACATACAGCCCATTCGCAACAGTAAGAGGGAGTTGTTCAGTGATGGCATTTATCTTTATACTGAAGAGTGTAACACTCAATACACAGCCTTGAGGGACTCCAAGTTCCTGTACAAAAGAACGGGAAAGTGTCGAATCCACACGAACTTGGAATCTCCTGTCCATTAAAATTTTTTAATAAACATGGGTAGATGGCCACGTAACCCATATGTATGGAGGTCTCATAAAAGCGCCATACCTCCATGTTGTGTCGTAAGCCTTCCCTATGTCAAAGAATATTGATACAAGATGTTGGCAGTTGAGAAAGGCTTCTCTGATAGATGTTTCAAGACGAATTAGGTGGTCTGTGGTGGAGTGCTGTCGACGGAACCCACACTGGGTGGGCGAGAGGTGGTTGTTTGATTCAAGGAACCAAACAAGAGGAGCATTAACCATCCTTTCTAATGTCTTACAGAGACAGCTCGTCAAAGAAATTGGACGGTAGTTTGAAGGAATCTTGGGATCTTTCCCTGGCTTAGAGAAAGGTAAAATAATAGCCTGGCCAGGCATCAGAAAAACATTCTCCTGCCAGATCCGGTTGAAAACAATCAGAAGGACATCAAGAGAAGCAGGAGATAGATGGTGCAGCATGTCATAATGAATATCATCAGGTCCAACAGACGTACTGGCAGACCGATGAAGAGCCATTTTTAGTTCCACCAGGGTAAAGGGACAATTATAGTCAAAGAAACAGTCAGTTCAAAAGGAAAGAGGTGGTCACTCTGCCTGAGTCTTGATGGCCAGGAAGGTGGAGGAACAAGCAGAAGTGCTAGATACCCGGCAAAAGCTTTCACCTAGAGTGTTAGCGATGTTCCGAACATCAGTCACCTCCTGACCATCAGAGATTAAGATTGAGAGGGGACAGAATTGTAGTGCCCATTAACCTTTCGAATCCTGTCCCATATGATCTTGGAACTGGTGGTAGAAGATATGCTGGTTGTGAACTTAATCCAAGATTCCTTCTGTCTTTGATGTCTTACCCACCTAGCATGTGCGGGGCCCGTTGGAAAGCAACCGGTTTGAAAGTGTGGGATATCTCGAAAAGTATCCCAGGCCCGCTTTTGAGCCTTCCGTGCTAAGTGGCAAGTAGGATTCCACCACGGACAAGGATATCGTGGAAAACGTGTCGAGGTTTTAGGAATACACTGAGCAGCTGCATGTGTAATACAGTCAGTTACCGCTGCTACACAGTCGTCTATTGATGGCTAATTTACGATGGCAGGATCAAGTTCTGCGAGAGCAGTGAAAGTGGACCAGTCTGCCTGATCCAGCTTCCACCGGGGCATGCGGGTAGGGTGGCATCGACCACGGCCAATCTCTGTGAAAAGGATTGGAAAATGATCATTGCCTAGTGGATTACTGTCAACCCTCCATGAAAAATGGGAGAATAATAAAGGGGAGCAAATTGAGAGATCAATAGCAGTAAAGGACTGACTAGGTGCATGAAAGTAAGTGGAAGAACCAGTATTCAAAAGAGAAAGATTGTGATCAGAGAGCATCCGCTCTACAGATCGGCCCCTCCCATCAATAATAGCACTTCCCCAGAGAGGATGATGTCCATTAAAATCCCCTAGGATTAGAAATGGTGATGGCAACTGTTCAACGAGAGCATCAAAATCTGGTTGATCATATGTCTCTCCAGGGGACAGGTACAGAGAACAAACAGTGATGGTATGACCCAAGGAAACACGGATGGCTACAGCCTCCAAGGGTGTGTTGAGTGACAAAGACAGGGTGGGCACGTGTTGATAAACCAACAGTGCCACCCCTCCATGTACTCGACCATCACACAACCTGTCATTTCTGTACAGAGAAAACTGCCGAATGGAGACAGTATCAGCAGTTTTGAGAAATGTTTCTTGTAAAGAAAGACAAACAGGATGGTAGGAAGCAATCAGCGTTTTGATATCATCCAGATTAGAACGTAAACCTCGACAGTTCCATTGTATCAAGGTGGCCATTTTTAAGAACAGGTAGGTGAAGTGGCTGGAGAACCCTTCAGTTTACGACCACGTCTTTTTTCTTTACTGTCTTTAGTCGGAGGAGGTCTATCAACCTCCATGGATCCTGCTCTGGGTCGGGTGGGCAGGTTTTTGTTATTGGAAGGGGAATCCAGTGACTGAGGACGCGAACGAATAATTGTTTTGTCTCTTGTGGTGGGAGAAAAAGATGTATCAGAAGAAATCCCTGTATTTGAAACTGAAGGACGTGGATCTTGAGGTTTGTTGGAAAATATGGGAGGAACAGAGATGGGTGTGGAAGTCGATTCATCAACCTTTTTAACCACGGAGGTCAAAAGGCTTTTCATTTGTTTTGAAAACGATTCTCTTGGAGGCACAGAGAGATCTGTTTGCACTCCCACTATAGTTGTGGAATGAAGTGCAGCAGCATATGTCCGAGATGGAGTTGTGGACAGCAATTTCCGAGCCTCAGGATAACTAATGTTATGTGTCGTTTTCAAACTCTGCACCTCTTTTTCCTCCAACCATTTTGGGCAAGAATGAAAGTAAGAGGGGTGGGAACCATTGTAGTTGACACAATGTGGGTCCGTGTGACACTCATAGGCATCGTGGTCCTTGCCACCACAACAAGCACATATCAGGGAACCACGACAGAACATCTTTGAATGGCTGAACCTCTGACATTGGAAACATCGAAGAGGGTTTGGTATGTATGGCCGAACCCTGCAAATGAGATAACCTGCCTTGATGGTGGCAGGTGCACGTGGTGAAGTAAATGTTAAAACGAGGGTATTTGTTGGCAGTGTAACTCCATCTTTGCGAGTGGAGATGCACCTCACTGCAGAAACTCCTTGAGTGGAGAGACCAGCGAGAATCTCTGACTCGGGGACATTCTTCAAATCCCTTTCAACAATAACTCCTCGTGAAGAATTCAAGGTAGCATGGGGTGTAACCTCAATAGGTATATCCCCAATTGCCTTTGAATTCAAGAGGAGTTCACTGTGTTGGGATGTACATGTTTCAACCAATATGTCACCAGATCGAAGTTTCTTTACTGACTTTGGAGAGCTAGCAAGTCCCTGTAGTCCCTTTTGAATATAAAAAGGGGACATTTGCCCTAAAGGTTTTTCCGAAAGAGAATGTAATATAAGAAAATGAGGTACGTGTGTTACTGATGTTGAAGATTGCTGTTCTGAGTATTCAAGACATGGTCGTTTACCCATTGACTGCTTTTTTACAATTTTATTTAAATTTTTTGGAGGATCCATAGGAAAAAGAAAAAATTTCGGTACCCACTGACCCCACCCACCATGGAGCCCTACAAGGGGACGCACTACAAAGTCATGCAAGGACAATGCAGCAACGCCAGGGTTTCGTGAGCACTATACCCAAACACCAGCATCAGGCACAATGTCCACAACACCCGTTGAGAACTTCCAACACTGGTACTTGGTTGACTCTAGCCCAAGTGGACCAGCCGATTGACCCAAGGGGGGCCACCCAAAGGCCGCCCGTCTACAGGAATTCGAGGCCAAAGTGATGTGTTAGGGTTGGACCCCTCAACCACCAGTATCCTCTCCTCCCCTTCACGGGTCGCCACGCACGGCAAACTAGTGGGTGGATGTTTAGATCCCAGAGAAGGTAACCAGATAGAACAGAACCTGCCCTGGAAGGTCCCCTCACCATGTACAGGAATCCACACCGAGGGGAGCTTTGCGGGAAATTCAAAAAACAAACAAACAAAAACAAGTCATTTTCAAGTTACCTTACATTTCACATGATATCTTCTGGAAGTTACCATTTGTAATAAAATATTTTGCTATAATTTTTTAAAAAGTTAACCTCAACATTTCCTTCTACCAAACTAACTGCTTATGTCAACCACACAATAACAAAGTCTCAAATTGTGTTTATTATTAAAATATACATTAATTCCCCACTGTTTATGTAAATCAAATACACTGATAATCACATATTGAAAACAATCTACTATCACCATTATAATATTCAATAAATATTTAAGTACTCAGAATATTTTCTAATTTCTATCATATCCAAACAATGAGTTAGACTAGTGATATGATTCAAAATAAACATATTGTCTTTAAAAAAGTAAAAACATTGTTATAAAAAACACAGAACCAAACAATACGATATCTTTACTAAGCCTTAAGTAATTTCCAATCATGTGATTTCTGTATACTATATATATAATTCTTTATCTGGCTAATCTTACTTGTACCTGATAACAAAACCCTAAACATTGTACATTTATTGCTACCCATTCAAATCATCTCTAAACTGTGTAAATTCACCTTATCTCAAATTATGTGATGGCTTACTAAATAAAGTTTCTACAGCTTTCAAACATGTATATACTTTCACAATTCACAAATAAAAGGAATCCTTACATAAAATATTAAAAAAAACCCTCTTATTCCTATGCATTTATTCCACTCTGACACCATGGTATAACTTATGTTCTATCTAATCACATCTGAATTTTCTTTCATAGCTGTTTTCATTAGTTACTGATAAAATCACATGATGTGGCAATACAACAATTCTTCAACAGCCCTGTACAAAAGCTAAGGGAAATTCTTGAAAAT
Organism: Tachypleus tridentatus; assembly: GCF_004210375.1. Taxonomy (NCBI): domain Eukaryota; kingdom Metazoa; phylum Arthropoda; class Merostomata; order Xiphosura; family Limulidae; genus Tachypleus; species Tachypleus tridentatus. The sequence goes on along the minus strand of NC_134826.1, from coordinate 59,779,443 downwards.
TAAGAAATAGATAAAATATTATCAAGCAGTGATAGTTTCTTAACAAAAATATTTATTCTTCTTTTGAATGGGCAGAAAAATTACAAAAGAAAAACAAAAAACAAGAACTAAAAACAATTGACAAGTAGGTTGTTTTGTTACAGGCCAAACTTTATTTTTCTTCATGAATTATACACTAAATAAATGCCCAAAAATGACAAAATATTGATTTTACAATATTTCTCAATTAAAATTGTAAAGAATAGTTTAAAAACATCCAAAATTAGTTTTAAAATTTATCTTAAATTATAAAGTGATTAAAAAAATGTAAAAAGCTAAATGCAACCTCTTTAATTAAACCCATTATACATTAAACATTATATTAACTCTAGTTTGGTAACTGAATTGCTTAGAACAGTAATTCCCAATCTTTTTTTTGCCCGCACCCCTAAAAAATTTAATATGTTCTTGCACCCCTCACAGGAATTTTTGAATATATAGGACAGTACCCTTAATATAAATAAAAAAAAAAACTGAAATGTTATCTCGCACCCCTGGCTTTGAATAAGAAACTAAACCTCACTTATTAATCACTTGTTGCAACAGTGCTGTGTAAAATTAATCATACTTGTCATAAGACATTTTTTTAATGCAATATTCCTTATTCATGCCATTAGGAATGTTTAAAATATTTCAACCACAGTATCAATTTTTTTAACAGGAACAGACAACTGCAAGGAAGTCCACAAGGCAACACTAAAATATTTGCAGCAACTATTGTATTTGCATTGCACTTGCTGGTACTTTTGTTATATGCCTGTTTTTGATATAACCTTGTTGCACAGTAATGTTCTGAAGGCTATATTATTTTAACCATACCATGTTGACCACATTCATTGTCAATGACACATTCTGCTCAATACAGAATCTATCAAGAATGCTAGGAAACAAATACAGTACTTGTAATATTATTTATATAAGCCACTTGTTGCAATAACAAATTTTATGGTGTGGATGTTTTTCTTTTAAAGCTGACTGAGCATAACAATTATACTTATTATAAGACATCATTATTATGTTATTGTACTTTGTCACACTACATTATTTATTTAGTCCCACTGAGTTTTTCCCAAAGAAGACTGAAAAAAATATTTCAACAACATTGTCACATCCACTGTTAACAATAAATTTTGCTCAATATAGAGCTCATTAGGCTCAAAAAACTACTTGTTAAGCAATTTGTACCTATAAATACACAGTTATACACTTTGCAAGCAATCAAAGAAAGAATAACTCATTTATCAAAAATTTAAATATTTTGTCCAAGTAAAATCTAGGTATTTTTGGATATTTAAGTACCCTAAATTTAAAATAAAAAAACGTAACAGTAGAATAATATCCATTTACTTTGTAGAATAAAACATTTGATAATTATAACTTCAACTTACAAAGTTTGAAATCCATTAGGGAATGAATAAACAATAATTTAAAACATAAATAATCTTGTATTATCTTGTTCACAAGTAATAATGTCCAACTATATGTGCACAGGTGGGAGTCAATGTGTATTTGCTCTAACCTTGTAGACTAAAATTTAAAATGATGTTTGATGTAAGAGTTCTTAACATTTCATGTTACCTACTGTTAATTTCAAATCACTTAGAAGAGAGAAAAACACAGATACAATATAAACAAACTGTAAGTATGCATCTTGGAGGTTGCAAAAATTAAGCAAGTGCACTATGTAAATTGTTCATACAAACATAAACTTTCATTCCAAGTTGTTAGTCCGAGTCAACCTGTGTATCAATCATTCACAAGCATGTACCGAATAAAAATTTTGTAATGCATCTAATTTCTTGTGTACTTGTGAAAAAAATGTTAATTTACTGATTATTATTTTTTGCAGATTATATAGTAGTTAAAAGTGCAGTTCTTTACTTCCCATATCAAGTAATGCACCTCAATGCATAAAAAAACCAACCTCAACAACAGTATTTCCTGTGAGACTTTGGTGCAGATAAAATCTACTTGTCTATAAAAGCAGAAAAAGTAGAAAATGCTTGAGCTCACATTTACCTTTGAAAAAATTGAAAACTCATGAAAAATGAATCATCAAAATAATGCCACTAAAATTACTTCAAACACTGAACACAAACTGTTTACATAAATAATTATCCTTGTTTCTTAATATGTACGTAACTACTTCATTACAGAATTATTACCAAAATGTGCAGCCTCGTAGATTGACATAAGTGCACTTTTCTAAATCTCCACATCAATACTCTCTCATCAAGAAATACCTTAAACAATCTCTTGTTTTCTTGATTGAGTATTCTGCAATTACCTTACAAAAATTATAAACACTTGTAAATTGTAATTTCGTTTTAGATGAAACTTCATAATCTTTTAGTAAGTATTGATGTCTTTTCTGAACTTTAATATGCATTACTATAATTATTTACGCAAGACATTTTTCTTTGCAAAATGGATAAAAAACAGGTCAAAAGCTATAATCAGAAATGCCTTGCATTTGCTACCTGGATATTAAATTTTATATAGAGATATATATGTACCAAGGGTAATTTCTTCTAGTACATCATTTTTGCAAGTCTTTTATGGTATTTATATATCTATATGTACTAAACAATGGCAAGAATTTTAGTAATTCTATAATATCAAATACTGTTTTCAAGCTTTACAAGCAAAAGTTGCTATTTTGAATATTTGCATCATCTATTGCAACTTATGCTTACTGGTGCTCTTGTTGTAGCCCCTGTGTCTGATATCCCATAATCTAGTTACACAGTGAAGTTCTAAAGACTAAAACAAGTAAAAGAACTGGAAATTATTTTCAGAGATTCTTCAAGCATTACTCAGGAATTCTTTTTGCTCATGAAAGTGTTTATGTGTCAAGTTGTATTTGTTTGATAAACTACAAAAATCTTCTTCAATGAAAAGACACAAGTTTGGTTAGGTTTAACAAGTATATCATATGGCTAAAATTCTCACCGCCTAAATATACTTTTTTTTACAGTATTCAAACAACACAATGAATAAATTGGCCAACTGGCTATATAATTATTTCTGATATAGTGATATGGTTTAAATAATATTACCCTTATTAGATACAGTAAAATATTTTCATTAAGTGATTTACATGGTAGTAATGTTTATTGCACATTTTAAAAACAAATGGTAAAAATGTGATCATTGTCATTAGAGATTTGGCAAAGTGTTCAAATTATCTCTTAAAAAAATTTGTGCCCAAATTTTTGTTCACAGAAAGTGAAATGCAGCCACCAACAGAAACATGATTGTCTTATTCTTACAATGCTGACATTTTTACAGTAAGCAACACTATCTATTAATCACGTTATTGCCTGACCCCAATTTTTAGATGATGCACTCGTCTACTGGTCATACTAGCATTAACAGCTTTATCACTCAGAATTAATTTTTAATGCATAAAAATTTTAAAGTATAATAGTGCAGAAAATAAAACAAATAAATTTCTCAGGATATTCAACACACGATAGTATTAACAGATCAACAAATGAAACTTGACTGCCTTGATAAATAAATGCATGTTATTTTGTCTGCTGTCCAACCAGTGCACAGAATCAATGAAATTCTGCAAGGTGTGACAAAGAAATTCTTTAGCTTTGTGAAATAATGATTCAATAAGGTCCTAATATTTCCTGTCAAACTAAACTGTAACTGAGGCTGATTCTAACTAAAGTTCATGTCAACACTCACAATTCTTGCCCAACTGGTAACTAGAAGCTGTTGGTGGGTAGCACAGAGCAAAAAAATGACAGACCAAAACCTTTAAGTTATGAATGCAGCTGAGAACCTCACACTTAATTATATGCATTTGGAAAAGTAATAGAAATAATTTTATTTGAAAGTGAAACTACATGGACACACAAGCACTCATTACAGGTTGTAGCAGTACTTACAAGTTTCTATTTATTTGAAAATACTTTTATATCACATTACAATATATTATGTTCTAAAGTTAGCACACAGGATCACATGCAAATGTTGTAATGGTTTTCAAATGAAGTCTAAAACTTTCATGTGGTACATTCTTCTTCTTCGGGATAGTAAAGGATTGTAAAAAGACAGTTTCAACAAAGTTAAATTTATTTGTAGAAATAAAAAAACAGTTATCATCATGGTTAAAAACCTATATGATACTTTGTTTTTATGACAATTACAAGATAAATTAAGAAAAGTATATATCTTTTTCCATATGTTTAGGTTACTGGTACATTGTTGTATGTGGTTTTAAGTTCAACTGTTTTGTTTTCCATCGAGGCTGAATTAAACTGCTTTAATTGTTTTCCATTAATATTCCAAGCATTGATTGGTCATTTTTCATGAGCATGAAAATAATAATGTTTTACAAACTAGAACTCTGAATTTACTAAGTTAATCTTCATAAAATTTGGCATGCTTTTATTGATCATTACATGCTTGTTATACATAAAACATCAGAATTTTTAATAATGTTTGTTTCAAATTTCCAAAGCTTTTATTGAGTCAATATGAGTGCAAGATGATTTTCATACTGTGAATAAAATTGTCTTTTTAGCATACTCTATTTGCTTAACATCTATAATCTAACTTAATAATCAAGTATTTTTAATGTACAATTTAATATTTCATCTATTACTTTATCATAATTTTGCTACTGCTAGATCATCAATGTACAGTGATAAATTTTTAAAATTGTGAATACCTTTTTATTCACTTTTGAATAAACTCTCATCATATCTTTAATTTTATCACCTTCAGATTTCAATTATTTTTCCATACACTTATGTATGCACATGTAGCTTCATGTTCATTGACAGAAAATCAACTTACCTCTTACAGATGCATTTCAAGACATAAATAATTCACTAAAAAGAAATGTTAAAAGACCAGAATTCAGTTTTCTAACTAAAATACTTAAAAACTAAAAAACTGTTAAATGACATGAGCTTTAAATCACTAACCTAATAAAATGCTCCACTAGCCTAATGTCTATTGGTACTAGTTTCAAATAAACTTTTTTATGTGCATGTGTATGTAAACATTATGAACGATGGAGAATATAACCATAATGGGGTCAACACTGAACTTAACCTTATTTCTATTCCATTCTGTAAAGCCAACTGGTTAATTACTTTCAGCCTACTGAGTCACTGGATGACTTTAGACAATATTGAATATTAAAAAGAGATTAAAGGTCAAACAATGAAAGTTCCTGGAATTTCTCAAACAGTCAAGCTTTTTCACAGTCAGTAAGTTGTGGGGTGTTCAAGAATGAGATCACCTCAAAACCTTTCTTTGTTAGTTGATAGAAAGAAAACTGCAAATACTGTTTGTGAAGAAGCTTTCTTATGATTTTAAAAATTTGAGATAAAGTTTCTTTAATTTATTACTTTGAAATATATGGTTGCTGTTAAAGTTACATTGTTTTAATTTAAAGCTCATGCATCCCCTGTTAAGGAAAAGTGAGGCAGCATTATTATTATATTGAAATTATACAAATTAAAAGATAAGAGTTTACAATACTCAAATCTGATGCAGAAGTGGACAGAATTTTTTTTAAATATTTTCTTTTGAAACTAATACATTTCTGAAAAAAAAATTATAAATACACTCTGATGCTAATTTTACTGATACATATTGTTAACAAAATTGTTTAATTAAATTTTGAATGCAATGCTGTGAAATGTGCAGAAGAGACAGGCCTAGATTTATAGGGTTAAACATTAAAACCATTTTGTTCTTGCTTTGAAATTAGACTGACTTAATGAACTTAAAGCTACAGAAATAATCAACTAAAGTTATTATAAGGACTACACATTGTGCTCTACTGTTAACTACTAAATAAATCAATTCAGTTAAAATATAAAAAAAATATGAATGTGATAGAAATTGTTAGAAAATCCCAAACCTTAAAATAACTTTTCAAGGACCATAAAATATTTTACTTGGAGAATATTATAGAATCTTATAAAACATCTTGCTAATTACAAAATTTTATACTGATCTCTTTTTCCCAAAATACTATAACATCTTGAAGAATCTTAGTATCCTGTACCTTTTTCTAATGTACAATTCTCTATGATTATACTGTTAAGTGAGGTAGAATGTCATAATACAATCCCAAACATGACGTTCTTAGTTAGCAACTTGCAAAGTTCTTTGAGAAACCTGTTCTTTTTGCTTTTTGCATAAATTACTTTAAACTACTTAGATATGAATAATTGTTTTGTTGAATGAGATTTGACCTTGGATGGAATTTTTTCACTACGTTACAAGAAAAAAATGCCAAAAGGGTTAAACATCCAACAGTATTATTCACCACGCACTGAAGTAATGCTATTTATATTTTCAGTTTCACATCCACTGACAATGTAAATGTTACTTGCAATATGACTAGTATAATAAAAGAACAACTAACCCTTTGGAGAAAGCATGCTTTTTAAGTTGTAAACTGAAGTTCAACTATGTTTATTAATAATTTTATTTTTAAGAATTAGTACATCAAGACTGAAACTGAAAGAGGTAGTTTCATGCCACTCTTATTGTTAATCACGTCACAATTCTCAACCTAACTTCTAGTTCTAACTTGTACCAGTAATAGTATTGAGTTGCGTTTTTCATATAACTTTTCTCACATAAAATTCAAACCAGCACATTAATGGTTCAGCTAGGTTCTAAATACGTAGTATATAATTGTATCTTAGGCTTAATCAATGTTAGCCGTTACGTTAAACGTTAATTTTGTGCTAAGCCTAATTTGTAATGGAGAGCGATACACAACCCAACATTTGTTAAATACATGCATAGATATAACCTTAATTACCTTAAAGGGAATTACTTCAAATTAGTGAATATACTTCAAAGATCTGATGACGCGTTTCCACTTATTTAATTAAAAAAAATTCTATCATCACGACTTAAAACGTTAAGTTCGCACGACGTACAACATCAAACAGTAAAATGGCGAACTCAACTTCATCTCGTAAACTCTCATTAAATTTGAGAAATGACGTGAAATGATTTTAAAGCGCACTCTAGTTTATTTTTTCCTGATTTTTGTATTTTTATCGACTTGAATTTAATGTTCTTTGAGCTTGTTAGTATAACGTCAGTTCACAAGTTAAACTTAAGTTTGAAAACTAAATTAGCAAGATTAGTATATACAGTGTATTTTAATCGTTAGCAGCACCATCAGTTTCTTCTACTAGTTGTTAACACCATATTTACACGATAACTAAACTCCAGTATTGACAGTAAGTTTTACAACACTAAAGGAAAATTTAAATTGTTAGTGTTACAGTCTATAGTTTTTCTCGCTTCAGGTACAGTTCTAATTGTTCTACTAATACTATCACTGAAGTCAGAGAGTAAAGGTAGCGTTAGACTTAAATAAATTATGGAATCCTCTAAGCCTTTTCCAATAATTGAATAGGTAAATAATAATACTAATAAATTAATATCAATAACCTTCCTAAACCCTTTGGAGAAGTAAGTAGAACTACGTATTCAAAGTGGTAAGATCTATTAGTGGTTTGTATAGAAATAATTACCTCTTTAATTTCAGTATGTGTATAAATAAACCTTAAAATTTCAATAGTTTTATTACTAACAACAAAATATTGTCATACTATACTATATCAGGATTCTTTTCTTTATAGTCATACTTTTGAGTTGATTATGTTAAAAGTAATAAATGTGTTGTCCAAATTATGATAACCTAAATGTATTACCTCACATTTATTATAATTCAACATAGGTTCATTGTCTTACTTACCTAGTGATCCAAGTTAATCTGTACTACTTTAGCATCTTAAATGCAGTTTGACATATGCAGAAATTTGTTGCCATCTACAAACTTTATTAAGTAAACAACATTGTTGTGAATAAAAAAGAAACAAACAAATTAAGGCTCAAGCATTGATCTCTGAAATAGTTCATTACTAACAAAGAGTTTTAACTTTCCTGCTTTTTCTCATCCAACCACCTTACAGCCCATTTAAGCCCTTTTACAATCCTTAAAAATGGTGGTGTTTGTTTATTTAAAGAAATTTTTACTGTTTGTCCATATCAAGTTTGATAAGTTTATCACAATTTGAGATACAATGCTCCTTTGCAATATTTTGTCAGACTTTTTGAAATTTAAGTACACTGAATTCCCACACTTTCCATTATTTAAATAATTTTCATTTAAGAAAGGACCAAGTAAAGCCACATACGTTTAACCAAAGGCTTTAAAGTCACTGAAAGGTGACTTGTGGAAGAAAAAAGACAAAACTGAAAACACATGCCTCTGATTTGTAATCTACAATGAAAAAAATTAAGAAGAAATGGAGGGAAAAATACCTGGTTGTCATGGTTTTTACCATATATTTTGGGATTAATATTGTAAAATGTGTTATTGTAAACTATTTGTGAGTTTGTACTGAGGAGTGGGAAGTATCAAATATATTTATTGTGATTTTAATTATTTTATGTCATAATAATATGCTACTGCTGTGCCATCAAGATTATTCCATCCATTAATATAAACTTTAAAAGGAAACCAATGAAGTCAGACCTTATCATTTAAACATTTATCAAGTTTTCTCATACATAAACTGCATCCACCACATTGAAGGGCAATCCAGAACAAAGGGCAACAATTCTGTTAGGAAAATAAAGGAGTCTTAGCTTAAAATGTCTTCTACCTTGCCAAAGTTGATATTTTTGTACCCTTATCTTACCATTTTTACTATTAAGTCCAAAACAAAACTCTGTTTGATATTTCTTTCAAAAGAAAACTATTTCAGAGATCTTGAACTGTTTTAGCATGACAGCCTTTCAAGATATCTAAGTAGTCATCTTTCTAACTGTTTCCATAAATTCAGTGTCCTTCTTAAGATAAAAAGCCCAAGTACTCTAAATGTTGTACAACAAGTGACATATATTATTATATTGTATCTTTTTCAGACTTATGTTCAACTTTTCTGTAAGTACAACCTAAAATCCCATTTGCTCTACCTCTAACAACAGCAAACTGCTTAAATGACTTGTAGACTAGTTGATCAACCAAAACACCAAGATCTTTTTTTTTTTCCATAACACTGTTCAGGATATACAGGTGCATGCCTACGTTTTAGGTGTGGGGGTAAATAGGAATATCCCGAGAAAACCCACTTTCACTAGATGGGACTATGATATTGATCTAGTTTGACTGAACTTCTTTTGTAACAATCTTCTACTTTCTTCTATCCAGTTATTTATTTTGAGCCAACTTATCATCACACCCAAAGAAGTAATTTTTACAAGCCTTTTTTAGTGATACCTTGTCAAATGCTTTCCATAAATCCAGATAAACCAAATCCACATACACTTACCTTTATCACCCTATGCAGTAATTTCTTCATAGAACATCAAATAATAGTAATGCAAAATTTTATCTAAGTGAAATCACACTGTCCATCTAGTAGGTTGAATGCTTATTAGTAAAACTGAATAAGTGTAGTTTAGTAATTTAACCATCTTATAGCAATTAAAATTCAGCCTTTTTTAACAGTCCCACAAAGGTACTGCTTTCATCCTAACTTTTTGCCTATGTTTAATTTATTTCAAAAAATTGGTACTATTTTATATTTTCAGCCAATCTATTTTATACACCCTTTCAAATGCCTAATGCCCTGTTTAATAAACTCTGTTGATTTGTAATTCTTTAAATCTTCCATCAAAGCAGTCAATTTAAACTGTTTATAATGTTTTTCACTAGTTTTAATCTTATAATGTTTGTCTTCCAACCATGTTCTTTACTTCCAGCCACATTTTTTAAAGAACATACCTGTCTTGAATATTTAAAAACATTTTCACATTTTTTCAGTATCTACAAATTATTCAGTTGCCCAGTCTTAATAAAGAAAAACCATTTTCAATTGTTTCTAAAAACTTGTCTCTTCCTGATGTAGTTTAAAATTTCCTGTTCTTATGTTTGACATTAAAATCCCCATAATTTCACTTTAAAAATTTATCATAAATCTCATTTAATGGTCTGTAATAAATTCTAATTAAAATTCTTGTCCTCTTATATCTACTATAACAAACAAAATAGATTAAACCTCTTCACTCTTTTCTGTAATATATACCTATGTACTCAAATATAACAGCATATAACTCACATTTCATGTATAAAGCCACTCTTCCTCCTCCTTTTTTAATTTTCTATCTCTATTACACAACCTAAAACCCTGTAATTCAAATATTATCATCAAAATTGTATATGTCTGTGTTTTTGGTATTTTCACATCAAAATCATCCATTCTATCCAGTGCTCTATAGTTTGGGATTATTATTTATCATTTTATTTATTATATGAGGATGTGACTTTAATGGGCCATGATTCTTTTGCTCACTTTGATTTTTTTGTATATTTTAGTAATCTGGATAGACTTGTGTTTTAGGGTATTCTTATTTACATATTTAGACATTCTCCTTTCTCTCAGATGTGTAAGCAATTAATAATTGTTATAAGTGGGAATATTTAATCATGGTAGAAATTGGGTTGCATCTTATTAGCAGAATACAATTGTATTGTTACTAAATAATATCTTAAGACTGAATGAAGGTAACCAGGGATGGTCCTCAGATGCTTGGGATTATGGTTATTCATTATTTATGTAAATAGTATAGATATCAGTTTTTTACATGATCCCAAATAATGCTGATGAAGGGAAGATATAACATTAAAAAAAACTCTTGCAAGTAAAAAAAAAAACTGCTTAAATATGTTCAGCTTATGTTCTCAGGTTTGCAAGACGTGTTTTGAAAGTGAAAAACGTTACTGTGAACAACACAAGGTATATTAGCAGCTGAGGCCTAAAAGAAGAGATCTGCTTGTGGGTTCTCTACTGGTTATGATAATGAGAGTGGAAATAGTTTTTTGTTGGTCTCTTCAGATATGTTTAAGAATCTTATTCCTGCTTACCAATCCAATTATATGGAAGAATATTTTGAAATTGTTTCAGTTAGTTTGGATAACTATTCAATAAAATATTTAATATGTATACAGTGTAAATAAAACTCAAAATAGGATAAAAATGGTCCTGGTTTAATTTTAGAGGTGATTTAAGATGAGATACATGCTGTTTGGTAATTCTGTGATGCATGCATAATATATTTTTATGTTAAATATTTATTTTTCAAAGTTAATGGACATCCATTTTTGTAGTAGCAAGGCTATTTGTAACAAATTCACACTTACAGTGTCTGAAATACTTAAATGAAAGATTTATGTATTTGCTTTAATTTTTGTTTTGAATGAAAAAAAACATACCTGAAATACTTAAATGAAAGATTTATGTATTTGCTTTAATTTTTGTTTTGAATGAAAAGAAACATGCCACTTGAATGGTTATTTGGTCATCGGAAGACTCCAGAAGAATTACTTAGACAGAATCAAAGAGCTCTAAACAAGGCTATGAGGGACTTGGACAGAGAAAAGGCAAAAATGGAACAGCAGGAAAAGAAACTTATTGCTGATATTAAGAAAATGGCAAAAGATAGTCAAATGGTCTTGTCTTCTTATCCTTTTTAATTCATCAACAGATTAAGAATTTACAAAAAATATTCTAAACACCAGTTGATAATAATTTAAAGTTCAGTTTCTTTTATAATAATGAATTTACTTGAATGTTCAAACATAAACATCTGTATATTCTATGGATAACCACTTATTGTGTAGAGTCGTGCAGTATATATCACATCGTAGAAAAGTGATAACTCAGTAATTTTATACTTACAAAGGCATTGAAACCTGGGCCCCACTTTCACATATTTGACTTGTATAGCAACTGTGAATTATATTATTATAATAATCTTCTAGGGGGCATGCTTCTATAATCCCACCCTATCTAGATTGAGCTGCCTTTGGTAGTAAGGAAGCTGTCTCTCATTTTAAAATCAAGCATCTCTACTTTGCAACTATTTCCAACACAACTTAATTATTTTCTTTCTCAAATAGAATCCACAGGGGTTTACATATCTTAAAAACAAAAGAAAAAAATATGTAAAGTTTAAAATTCCAAATAGTAACAGTTTTATCTCAAACTGTGTACAGTTTTGTGCTTAGTATTAGTTCTTTCTTATTATGTAATTAATTTAATTTGGAAACAGATTTGTTCATGATGAAGAATTACATATATTTTTACATACTACAACTTTTAATCTTGTGGTTCATGTGATGAAATTTCTTTTTTCCTTGTTTTATTTTCTTTTTTTGTTTTGCTAGATCAAAGGTTTTCCCCCATTGTTTTGTCTTTATAATAGTGAAAAAGCAACATTTTTTTTTTCAATGTTACTTCCTCCCCTCCTGTTTGAACTGACCATTTTTGTGTTTTGATTAACATGCTGCCATTCTTATACCAAGATAGAATAAGTGGTTAGGTAGTGTGAAAAGCTCTGACTAGTTAGCTCATATAGGAGAACATTTTGTAGTTTATAGGTTTATCAGGATAGGTCATTTTAGCATCTTTATTACAGGTGTACACCAGAAAAGGATTATTGAAATTTTATCATTTTGATATAGTATAGTTAAAGTTAAATATACCTGCAGAACAAACAAGTGTTCATGGAAGATTGAGTAACTAAACTTATGTAATATACAAATTACTTCAAATACTAGTTTTCTGATAATTTATTCATGTTCCAGATGGATCTTACGCTGTTGTGTATTTATTTTAAATTTATCTTGTTCTCTTTCATACTAGTAATAAAATAATTTTTTTTTTCATGAAAACCAAAGTATATGCTATACAGTGTTCCATTTATTCTATTTCAAGATAAAATCTTACCCACAAAGTTTACTTTCACCATAAAAGATCTACCTATTACGATTATTAACTTAGTCCTACATGCAAATATAGTTCCAAGAATCTCTTATTAAATAATAATCACTACATTGTATAATAAGTAAAATATTTTTGATCTGATACTAAATATTATATTTTTAGTTAATGTCTTACAGTAATCTCTAACATCAAGCAATTTTTTTTCTCAATATTTAGCAGATTTTTGGAACAGCAGAAATTTTTTTCTCACTTTTTATTGAAACAAACATAGTAAGAAAAATAAAAAAAATATAAATATTAATAAACATCTTTTTAGAAACTCTTTATTTCATATGTTTAATTTGAAAATCTGGATTGAAAAGGATTTTATTATATATCAAAATCACACCAACCAGATTGATTTACATACCAGAATTTGGGACTGGGATATTTTGTGCGATAATGGTTATTGCTTCATACTGTATAACTACAAAAAAAGCTTTAGATTCTTGTTGTGATTTCTAACATAATACGTAGTTTAAAATTCTAAATTTGGTTATGCACCAACTAATTTTACATTTTGTTTAAATTGTTTGATTTATTTAAGAAGTTTGTGTTTCTAGTGTTTTTTATGGTAGTATTTTATGATTAGCTTCCTAAAAGATAAACTTTTTACTATCTAAGGATGTAGTAAAGATTATGGCAAAAGACTTAGTGAGGACAAGAAGATATGTCAAAAAATTTATTTTGATGAGAGCAAATATACAAGCTGTAGCACTTAAAATTCAAACTCTACGATCTCAAAATGCTATGGCCCAAGCTATGAAAGGAGTTACAAAAGCTATGCAAAACATGAATAACCAGGTAATCATGAATTGTTTTTACAGGTAGTTTTTATTGTTTTTATACTTAGTTGATATTGATTTACTTTGTAATAGTGAATAATTTTTAAAATGAAAAATTAAATATTGCATTACAATATATTTATTTATGTGTAAGGACACATTATTAATCTTAAATAAAAAAGGATTGCTTTTTTTCAGGTATCAGTCTAAAATAGGAGTTGTATTATTTAATTATTTCTGGTGTAAGAAAACACTATGTCAAAATAATAATTCAGATTATATGTATAACTTTGATACACATTATATATATATATACACTGTTTTAATGAGAAAATATTTCAAACAAACATATTTTGAATTCCAAAATGGTATTACCTTCTCTTACCCAAATCTATCTCAACCTTGGATACCTTTTAAGCATTGCTAACATTTTATCCCTTACAGCACACAAACTTATTTTTGCACCATTTTAGAACATGCATTGATTGTGTAACTACCCTCCACCAGTCATACTGCACCATGTAGTGTAGTATCAAAATCATCACCTTCTTGATTGACATGAGAGTGTATTAATGTGTGTTTAATTCACTCTTCATGCAACTCCTAGTGTTTCCTTTGTAATTGCTTATCAGTATTTCCTGAGTGTTAAACTTAACATTTTAACTTTTGTATTTATGTTCAAAAGTTAGTCAGTTTTGTTTTAAAAAATTCCTCATATAATTTGAATTCTGCTTTCAAATATGAATTATAATTTTATGTCAGATGATGATGTTGTCACCAATATTAAAAATACTGATGTTGCTAGTCCCAAGCATGGCAGGTTGACAATATCTGCTGAGAAGTTCAAGATTTAATTTGCGAGAAGTTGGATACTTTTGCTCGACCATTGTTTAATACTCCCTTTTCCTCTGAATGTGCTTTTGAGGAAGACATTCATCAAAGTGAAGAAAGTTGGGACTCTTTTTCTGACCCCAGCTTTTTTTTTGGTCATTAACATAACACTGACAGTCAGGAGAGTTTATCAACCTCACCTTTCATATACCTTATTAATAAGGTATGTCAAGTTTCAAATTTTTCACATTTAGCCTTTGATTCTTTGCTTTCACTATTAGGTGAGGAACCTCATTAGGATTATCTTGTTTTTCTTCCCTCATCTGACAACCATGCTCAATGTTTTGCTGATTGATTGTTTTCAGGTGTGGGTATGTCTCATCAACAGAGGAAATCATACATAAAAGGGTTATCAGGGCAAGTGGAGCCCTGGAGAACTGGGACTGTTTAAAATGGATCTATAAGATTGAATTTTAGCCCCACAAGACTTGATGCATGATTTCCTCCTTACAATTGTTTCATCAGATCAATTTTCTGCTGAACTCTGTACCCTCCTGCAGTCTACTCTGACCCTCTTGTAAACATTAGCACTGTTTTTCAACACCTGTTTATTGCTTGAGAGTGGGTTTGTTTCACCTTTTGAACCTATTGCTACAAGTTCCTTGTACCTTCTTTCTATTAAGACCTTTTATTGCCTTCTTCTTTTGGCTTGTGATCATCATTGTTTCAATATTAATGCCATTAAAGTTTCCTGCACCCTTTACCATTCCTCTTATGTTATCCTTTACCTGGACTGGACCTTCCTTTCTGGGCCTGCCCATGAAGGTTGTTTCACCTTTTCTCCTATTTCTTTACCTTCTTTTTTTCATCTCTACTCATGTTTAGATTTTGATAATCTTTTCTCTTCCATTCATTCTCTGTGTCGTTACATGTCTTGTACTGCCTCCTTCATGCTCCTACCTATTTATTTCATAAAATCCCTTACAAAAAATAAAGATTTTTTACATGTTTACAACAGTCAATAAATAGTTCTAAGCCAAAAATAAACAGGATTATTATTAAAATTGTTTGTTTAGTTATTCTTAATGCCTCAGTCTTATTGCGGAAATAAAATATTCCACTGCCAAGCCCCCAACAAACCCCAGGCCCCTTCATCAGTCCTACCCAGATGGATCACATCTGCCATAACCTGACATATCCCAAGGCACTTTCTCTGGATGTTATTTTGCCCACATGGACTGTACTTTGCTTATTCATATACAGTTTGCCACTTTTTAGTTCAAGTCATGTATGGTTATACCAAGTTATCAGACACCTTCCTAGGACTATCACTATATCCCATGCTAATAAAAACAGGCTTATTCTGAATTACCTGACAATTATCATCAAACTACTAATTTAAGGTGTTTTCTTTTTGTTTGTTTTTTTTGTTGTTTTGATGGGGAGAATCACTCTTGTTGCTCACAAAATCCTCGGTGAGACATTTTTGCTGATTGTTTTGCCAGGTTGAACAGCATCTGATATGTCCTGTGTGCCCAAACACTACCTTTGGCACATACTTATTTGGGCCTGTTGTTGATTTTATAGTAGTCATTCTATTTTTGTCCATACTGTGCTGTTTTATGTCATAGTTATACAGCACTTCTCTGAAGAACAGTGTCATACGTCTCTTTTCTTGAGGCTGTGGTGCCTGCCTGTTACATTCTGCCCAATATGTATTACTGTATTCATTACTAGATGTAAAACATATCTCTTCCAAAATAGTGCTATACCCCATAGATGTGCCTTTTTTTTCTTATTATGGCACACCTGTTCTTTCAGCATGGTTGCTCTCTGCTTGATTGAATACTATCATGCCTTCACTAGCCCTTCCACCTTTGCAATGTGGGAATCTAGCTTTGGATGATAAGAAGCAGTACCATTTCAGAAGTTAACATTTTCTTACATTAAAATGTATTTCTGATAGGTACTTACCATTTCTTGCACTTTATCTCCACTGATATGCTGATGAATCTAGTTTGTACCTGCTAGTTGTTGAAAATGAGGATCATGCTAAAATAGTAGAGGGAGTCACATGATCAGCACATGCTCTAAAATGTTAACAAAAGTGAAGGTGTTTAAACAAGTGGTGCACTATTAGCAATAAAATTTTTAGCAATTCATAAAGGGCAAATCAAGTCCAAACAGATTTGGGTAAGAATAGAGGGGTAAGTACCTATTGAAAATACATTATCAGAGTAATTAAATGTTAAGTTCTGATAATGTAAGTTTAGATATAATATTTACCTCTTTGATATTTTTTTTTCTAATGGATTTTTGTGAACTGAAGAAAGAAAGAAAAATTAAAATTAATTTTTCTAACTATTAATCTCTGTGAGAATGTGATGATATGCTTCTATATTTTTATAATTAAACAATATCATTGAAATTATAAGGTATTTAAATCAAGCTTTAATAAAACTAAATATGCCATTTCATAGATACACATAGAATTCTCAAGTTGAAATGGTTTAATAGCAAGTTATCCTGTGCATAAAGTCAGTTTTTACTTATTTTTATTTGTATGTCTATTTAGTTTTGCACAAAAATATAGTGTGTAAATAAATTTTAGTGTTTTGTTTTACAAAGGGCTAAATGTTACATGAAAAATTAAAATGATTTAACTATGATAACATAAATCCTACTACTTATTGCTAAATATCTTCCCTTTCCTTAGCATTTTCAACACAGTTATCTGATCTTATTTGAAGTTATTGTACATTGGGTATAACTTTAAAACTTGTTTAAAACCAAACTGGATTGATAACTGTTGTTTGAAACAACAGAAAAAACAACAACTATATAGAATACAATAATCAAACGTGTATATTTTCATCTACCTGTTATGTACTAACTTTTCCTCTTTCTCATTGTAAGAATAATCATGTTTTTTAACATTTTTTCTTAGCTTAAACTTCCACAAATTCAGAAAATTATGCAAGAATTTGAAAAACAGTCTGAAATAATGGACATGAAAGAAGAAATGATGAATGATGCAATTGATGATGCTATGGGTGAAGAAGAGGAAGAAGAAAGGTAATATAAAATTTATTCGCTTAGTCACATGCTTAACAAAGAACGCTAAGGGTGTGACAAATAGCAAATATGTTTCACATCCATTTAATTCTAAGTACGTGGGTGAGGATCAAAAAGCACATGCAACCACTTTTAACAGAGTGCTATTAAACTTGCTGTTATTTATTAGCTCTCAGTTATTAACTATTAATTTTATATTAAACTGCTGACTTAGCAATAGTTTGTGGTAGAGGAGAGTAAATACCAGATACAACATACAGGAATACTGAAGAAATCTGCAGATGTTTCAGAGATTATGCAAACAACATGACTTGATGCACTCTTTCACAGTGACCCCAAAAGTTGTACTGTTTAAAGAGTAAATGCAACCAACATTAAGTAATTATTTTTATTTCTTGCTTTTGAAGTTCATATGTTGTGTTTTAGCCTACAGAGTGCATAATTCTTCTCATGATTCATGTCATGTGCATGTTGTACTGATCTTGTGACAGTAAAAATTGTAGTGCTAAGTTTCCCTTATGTGACATCATTTTAGTTTCTATTAACAGGCAGATAGACAAGATACTACTGTATATTGGTAAAAGTGGTTAAAAAAAGTGGCCCTAACAGATGGCCCTCTTTAGGGGAAATGAATAAAAGTAGTTTTATTCTTTACATTATCATCACCTTACACTCTTATGATGGGCAGGCCAGTAGGCTTGCTGTTGGAACTTTGATGGGCAGGCCAGTAGGCTACCTGTTGGAACTTTGACTATTACTATCAGTTGCAATTTATTTTAATTAAGTTGAGGAATGTAGTGCCAAGTGGAGTGCACAAGCAGTAACTCAAGGAAGTTTACAATTAAAGTAAAGAATCTAACTCTATGACTAAGATTCAAACACAAACATTTTTAATGTACTTTTCACAATACTCTCTGTTACAATCAACTTCAAAATAATTAACAAAACTCCTTTGTTGTTACAATCTAAACATTTTTTAATTCCACTTTTGATATTTTATACAAACTTATTTACACTATATTGAGTCAACCATATCCTAACCATGTTATTCAATCCTAGAAAATATGGCAGTAAGTTAGTTACAGAGAGCTTAAACGAGGAACATTGGCCAAGCTCATCACAAGGGTTGTCATAGTTCTATAGAACTTGGAAATTCTGCAACTACCTGACTTTTGAATTGGCTATTTTGACAATGACTGAAAATATGACTCTTTTTACTCTATTTAACTGTAACTGTAACTTTTTTCTTTACTCCTTCTACAACTTTCTAGCTTAAAACATGGGTTTTTACACAAAGACTTTCTGATATATTTTTACAATCTTCCACATAGTATACACAACTGTCTGCATGTAAGTGGTTGTTATTCTTTGATCATTTTATAATCCTCAAAACCAAAACCATGTGTTAATTGATATAGATAAAGTCTTACTTGTATCTTTACACACACTTTTGATATACATACTACATTAAAGTTCAGACTTTTTCCTTTCTTGGCAACTTTGAGTGAGACAATGTAAACATTTCCCATAGCTTTCTCACTGCTGTAGCAGTGCCAGTTTGTAGATGGTGATCTTATTTCCAATCTCTCTCTAATGAGGTTTTTATAACTTTCCTCAGTCGCATCATTTGTAGATAACATAAAGAAAAATGTTTCTCAATATATTTCTCTTCTTGATTGATTAAGCATCATTATATAATACTTTTTATACTTTTGTGAGCATGTATCAAACTTCTCCATACTGCATATACTTGCTCAATACTTGAAGCATTTGAAATACCCAGAAATGGTGCAAATACTTCACTTAGACTGTCACCATCAATTCACAAATATGTATTAAGAACAAATACTTCTGTCACATGTCTGATGATTTTTGCAGAATAGACTTGTATGTTGTACTAAAAGCTTGCCATGTGTCATCTTGATACATGAAGTAGATTCAGAATTAATAGCCAACATTCCATCTCTGAAACAAGATTGGTCCAATGGACTGACCTCGTATGCATTTGATTAAAACAGTCTGTTACTTTAATGTTTTGGACCATTTGACTTTTGTGGCATTTTTATTGTTGAAACAGTTGAGAAGAAATAATAATGTAATCTGCCATATTAGTGGAATATATAGACTTGTGTATGAATGAAGGTTGAAATAACAGTTTTTTTAAACATGAGTAAATATAATTAATGTGATGCTTAAAATGGTCAACGTTTGTTCATTTTGATGAAAAAACTCAGAAAAAACCAACCTTTATATTCTAATTATTTATAAAATATTTTTTTTAATTGAACCAACTTTTCACCTATGAAGCTTCATTGGGGTTAGTACATACAACCCTGGAATATGAAGGTTGTTTTTCTAAACTTATATCAAAATATGTAAATCCCTCCAGTATGCACTACATATTTTGAAAGACAATGAATTAAAGAGGACTAAGAGCAATAGTGAACCCTGTTGGAGAATAAATGTTCTGTAGCCAAATGTTGTAATAAAAAGTTATATATGTTCATTATTTTAAAGACTAAAATTATGACATAATGCAATATGAATATGGTAACTAATGCAATGAAATCTGAAAATATACAACAAAAACTAATATTATCACTGCAGAACAAGATATGGCTTGAATATCAATATGTAATAACTCGTATGAATCCAGACTTTTACCATAAACAAATTCTGGACTGTAAGTTTTCAGTTTGTCAGTCATCTTAACTTGTTGCAATATTTGGAACAAGAGCAATACTATTGCATCCTTTGTTTCTATTTTGCTGCTATTTCATATTTTTTCCAGTGCAATAAAGTCTTGTGTGACATTTTTGTGAGTAAAGGTTGTTAAATATTTGAGTGCAATTTTGTCTTATGCACAGCTTGTAATATAAAATGTTATTTAAATTTACGTTTTGAATTATTTAATTAAATATAATAATGTGATTAGAACAATTATTATGCCACTGACATTCTAGTTGTGTTTCAACATCCTTTACATAATTTATGTAATGTCCTCTGTTGATGAAGGAACAGATGCTGAAAAGATTTTAAATATTATTCTTAGCCCATCTTTATAAACAGAATGCATTAATTACTTTTTGACTCAATAAAGCTAATCTAAAAGCTTTACTTATTCAATTTTATTAAAAAAAAAGAGATTAATGTTAACAACATATTAAGTGCTGAAAGCTTTGTTTTTGAATGCACAAGTAGGTGCATTGCAGTACAACATAAATCTTCTAGAATGCAGACCTTTGTGTTTAGTCATGGATCAGTAAACTTCCCAGGATACTGTTTTTGTAGATGAGCAAAAACTATAGTTAATTTTAAAACAGGTAGATGGTTATCTAGTTACTGTAAACACATCATGGGAATATATGCACTCTTGGCATTTATGTGACAAAATCTCTGTGTCAAGAAGTCTAACTTTATTTTAAAAGTTACATACAAGGGACAAGTTTGCTGAATCACTCATGAATTTGGTCTTTTTTCCTTAAAAATTTATTTATTATTGAATACACATAATATAATAAGTATGGTTACAGCATTTCACCAGATTAACCTGAGATAACCAGGTATAATGTCAACCAGATGGTGTCGGTGAAGCGTTGTAACCATGTTGATAAAAAAAAACATTTTTATGTGTTTAATTACAGGATAATTCCTTAAACTTTAAAGTTGTTTCTTTTTATATATTTATTTATTAAAACAAGACTTTCTCTCTGGCTGTTGACAGTTATATAAAATTTGCACTCATACTGTTGAACTACAATACTGATGATTTAAGAGAACATTGTTTTGTTTTTATTTTCATTTGTAAGTATTGACTTTCTTAAGTAAATTACATTGTACTTTTTTTATACTATCCATCCTGACAGTGATGCAGTTGTTGCACAGGTATTGGATGAACTTGGACTACAGTTAACAGATCAACTGACAGGATTGCCAGAAGCATCAACTTCAATAGCAACAACATCACAAAAGGAGAAGCCTGCTGCTACTGCAATAGCTGATGCAGATGCAGATTTACAAGCTCGTTTGGAGAACCTTAGGAGAGAGTGAGATTCAGAACTGGTATTAGCAACATCTTTTCATACAACCTGGCCTGTTCACAGAATGTTCAGTTTCAAGAAATTGTATATGTATATATGTGTGTATGTGTGTGTGAGAGAGACCATCAGTTGACATTTACAGACCAGCAAGAGATATGTTAATTAAAAGTATCATCTTGAAAGTTATAAAATAATTATAGTTTAGGCCTATAATTTTAACGTGCCTTCAGAATACTAACTTATAATTGCTTTGTGTCTGAGCTGGATGTTTCATGCTAATATTGTACCCTGTAGTTTATTTATAATGATCAACATATAGGTTATTGTGATTTGTGCAGTTGTATATTTTGTATTACAATAGTATAGAAAAAATAGCTGTTTCATAGCTGTATCATTTGGTAGAGATATTTCAAAGGAACATTATCCAGTTGGAAAGGGAAGTCAACTCAACACTGTTCAAGAAATTTCTGTCACTTTGTAAAAACAAGCATACACACACACACACACACACACACACACATATATATATATATATATATAAAACATAAAGAATTTAACAGCATTTATGCATGTTTAAAGGACTGCTTGTAATTTTACTGCTTAGGTTCAAGTTTCTAATCTTGTATCAAACGTTATCTTTATTCTGCTTTAATTTTGACTTCTCCTTGCTGCTTGTCATAAGTTATTAGAATGCAAGCATCCAAGTGAACATATAAAAAAAAACTTATGAAAACCTGTATTTTTTCAGACAACCTGACCCATACACATGCTTTTGTGTTTTGTTTTGTAATAAATATATTAAAAACAGGACTTAAGAAAAAAATAAAAGTTCAACACTCTAATTATTAACAAAATATGTAACAGAAACTTAATAAATTGATAAGTATTCTTTGGAAAACACAAGAAACCCATTTAAGTCCAAACAACATTGTGATTCTTTGGGCAGTTCAGGTTGGAAAATTGGTTGTGTGCTTAATAAGCTAGATGCATAACTATAAAAATCTTTATTTTTCTCATCAGTGAACCCTTAACCCTCTTAACTGGGAGAGACAAGTTAACTCGGCTTCTGCATGTTGCTTTTCTCCTGGGGACAAGTCAACTTGTCCTGATGTTGTTTGACAGTTTCTGAAATGGGGAGGCCATTTTATCTCATCTGAGCAATTTTTTTTTTTTTTTGATAGCTGTTGTATGTTGTTTACTAGATATTTTGGTTATATGGCTATGTACTGGTGGTGTAATTTAGCAGTTTTTTACCACTGAAATAATGATATCAAACAGACGTTATGAGTGCACAGCTTTGTCAGTTTTGACTGACATTTTAGCTTAAGACAATTCGTTGTTGTCATCAGATTCTGAAATGGATGCTGAGTCTGTGTTTGACTATTTTCACTGTCTAAACTATCAACATCAAACTTGGATGTCAGTTTTGTGAAATTAATAAATTAGAATAAGAACTATATACAGTTATATTCTTGGATAAAGTTCATATGAAATGCATTTTAAAAATGTGTTTTGTCTGTTTAAAGCTAACTGTGATATTAAAGCTTTGGATAAAACAAATAAGTCTTAAAGGAGATTCAGTTTACCATGAAAATTTTAATATTAATTACTAAAAAATTATTTCAACAATACTTGATTATTTTGAATGTGAAAAAGAATATATTGATATACAGTTTCAACACACATTTTATTTTGTTTTTGCAGAAATAATATAGTCAAAATTAAATTGTAAGGCAAAACATGTAAACATTTTCATATAAAAATGTCATAAAAAAGGTAAAATAAGATAACAGTAATGATAACAGCATGTTTAACCATTATGTTTAGAATAAATATGTAGGGAGGGAATACCTTTTGCATTATATTATATAAAAGCATAAATTTAAAAATATATTTTTTATAAGTTTATACATAGAATCACAAAAATTTATTATAACATCTTATATGTATGTGTGTGTGTGGGCATGCGTATGTATATAAAAAATAAACTGTTAAAAATATTAGTATGGGCAGCATTTTTCACCCAAAATAAAACCTGTTTCACAAAGATAATAAACCTTTTATTGTATATCTTTGGGTAACTACTATTAGGACTATTTAAGATTTAGGAAAAGAAAAAATTAAAAACTGGGATCATAAAAAAAATTTAATCTAGTCACAATGTAAATTTAAATTTGTTGAATAGTATACATTTTTATGCTTTTAGAAGTTTCATAATTTCATAAGCACATTATCAACCATAAAATGTGTTTAGAATATTTCTCAAGCATACATATATTTATATTCACTTTTATTAATATTTATTCTTCAAACTCCAAATATAAACATCTGAAAATTAAGTTTTTACATCTGGCAGTTATTTTTTGACAGTTTTATTTATTTATTTGCTTTTATTCTCATACTTTTTATAGCGACCTACTGTTATGGTACTAGTTTTGTTTATAGTAGTATACAATTGACTTGGAGCAATTTTATAGAAACAAAATCTGAATTTAACTTGTTCAGTGCCGTAGATGAGATAACTCGTCCAAGCCAATTGGTAACATAGTGCCATGGATGAGTTAATTCATTCTCAATAATACCTAGTTTCAACGCTAGATGTCAGCGCCATACTTGCATTTGATCTACTTACAAATTGTTTCACTTTCGATCCAAAATGGCGTCACAGAAAAAGTTACAAAATGAAGAAGCATTAGAGTTGTATTGTAGCAGCTGAAATATTTGGTAGTTAACAGGTCACTGTAGGCATAAAACATTTACAGTGTATTTAGTTATATTTAACTTAAACAAAACACAACAACATTTTAATGTTAGAGAATGTTTAGAAAAAAACAGATAAAACATTTCAAATCATAGAAAATGGAGGTAAAATTTTGAATCTCTCATTTTATTTTATCTCAAAACTTTCATACACATACAAATCATGTTGCTTAGCTACTCCAGTTATTGATGTACTTGGTCAGTCATTCTGTGTTACATTTTCTAATGACAGTTATCTTATTTATCTATTTGATGGAAGGTTAGATCAGATATTATTTTTTCGTAATGGAAATAAAACAGTATTTAAATTCAGTTAGGTTACAAGCTAAATTGTGTTAATTGAACAGAAGTATAGAGGCTGCAGGTTTAGAAGATCTGAAATTTTGCTTGTAAAGTGGGAAGGAAAAGTTTTGAAAAAACTGATGATTCTGATCAAAAGCTGCATTTATAAATAATACAAAAATAACCTCCACTAGTTCTAATACACAGTTTATTTTCATATTTTTTTCTGTTTTATTTAGTGAGCTTGTTTATATGTAAACTGTACTTTGGTGCTGTTTTGCATGCACATGTAAAATAGTGGTGTTTTCTTTGTACATATAAATGCTGTTTTTCAAATAAATACAGATGGACACTTATTTCATTTTTAAGTTTTCCACTTTATTTGTCTTTCAACAAACTTTTTTATTTGTGTGCAATTCTATCTGACAGATATTTCTAAATATATTAGTTTTTTTATATTTTAATTTAACTTTTTGTCAATATTACCTCAGAGTTAAGAAAATGTATCTACTGTGTAACAAAGTTTATGTAACAAAATTTGAACTGCAATCCTTAAAAGCTTCTTAACACAGTTACTATTTATGATTAATTTTACAGACAACTAAGTATATTTCTATTAGAATTATTTTGAATAAGTAAACACAGCAAGTCACATGACAACAAAAGTCTCTCTAAAGCAATTGTGGAAAGGCATATATCAGAAATACATTTTTTAGGGAGTGTAATGCCACCAAATATTCTGTAAATTTTAAGAAAGAATGTGCAACATCCCTTTCCAACAGCAAATATTTACAGACTCAGATCCTAAAAATGTTTTTGGGATTGGGACTTTGTGTATTTATGTAGGGGCTCAGCTCCAGGGCCCATGGCCTTAATGAAGGCCCATTGATAATTTTATTCTATGTAAAATTACATGGGATGTAAGGCCCACAATAATTATTAGCCCATGGGCCCACACAACCCTAACTCTGCCACTGTTTAGAATTTCCAAGACCAGGATATCCCTTAAACTTAATAACATGGGATACCAAAAAGACAATGGATCATCTTGGGATACTAGCACCATCCAGAAGAAAATAATAAAAAAAATGTAACAAGTAATACCTCAGCCATGGCAAGTGAAGTGTGGCATCTTATAATAGATGAGGATCCATGAACACAAAAATCAGTGGCAAAAGTTATCATTATATATAATAGGAAACAACACACAACATAATCAAGAAAGATTTATGTTGGGAAAAGTGGTAAAAGTCATGTACAGAAGCTGTTTCCACAACATATTTCTTCAATTTCTGCATACATGAATCAGTTGTACAATGAAACAGGTATTCATGCCTTTATGAAAACATAATTGGTCAATTTGATGAATGCAATGTATACATGCATCTGTGCAATTCTGCTGAGAATCTGTTGTCATCATACGTTAGATATTTTATAAAAAGCCACCAGGGAAGAAGGGTGTGCTTTGGCCATTACAGCCATATAAAGCACCTTTTACAATGGAAAATACACTGCAGAGCTATTGTCAAGATTCATTGTGATCAGGTAAAACATAACTAGATGTACTAACTTTCTATAACAGTGTGGTGAAGCTCCAAAATCATTTTAATATAACACACTCAACCTCTGCATAACTGTTAACAGTCATTCCTTCTATTTGATTAATAATAGCCTCATAGTTCAAATGTCATTCAAGTTGAAAAGACCATAGTGTACATCTTATCACCTTAGCATCCCAAAATCTACTATCATAATCCAATACAAAAACTTGACCTCTGCACATTTATATAAGTATCTATTAATTTATACCACTATTCCTATATTGGGAGTTATCGTTACAATCCCTGTGTTGCCATATATATTATTCATTATGGTATATCTATATAATGAGATTTAGTGTCTGTGTGTCACATAACTCTTCCTAAACTGCCAATCACACTGAATTTTAAGTAGAACCAAATGAACCATCTAGGTTTTGAGATTTTCATAAAAGTAAAAGATTTAAACCAAACCCTTGGGGAAGTCTCTTGTTTTCTCCTAAACTGCTGGACACACCAATTTCTAATTGGTGCCAAATGAATCATCTTGACCTCGAGGTTTGCATAGAGGTAAAACTTCACCCAACTCCTTGGGAAATCCAGATGTTTTACAAAATCACTTTTACTGTGATTCCTCAAAAGCAGAAGAACCCAAATTTGGCATTGAATTACATAAAATTATTAAATAAGTAGGTCTACTAATTACTGTTCATAAATTGGTTTTGTATTATTATGATAATGATAATTAAATTTAAAAAGTGGAAAAAGGTAACTTAAGTATTAAATCTGCATTATAGTGGCCCTGTTAGTGTGAGCTATGGGCTTACAAGTTTGCAAGTAATTATATATAATGAATAATATGGGTAGGCATATGTTTGTGCCAAACGTATATATTCTCAGATTATATTAAGCTAAATTTGAAATAAGTATTGTTTACAGTTTAATGCTCAAACAAACATTTGCAAGTCAAAACTTACCTAGAACCACTTTGAGGAGTTAACTAATTCATATGCAGAGACTCACAATACAATGGATGAAAGAGAGAGTATCAGTCTTTTAATAGTTGTTTACAAAGAAAGGAAAAAAAAAGTTAGTTTGTTGTATTCTCATTTAATAATGGAAAACTATTAGTGGAGATTTCTAGTGGATTACTGTTGATGTTGCTCATTACCAGACACTGAAAAAAGAAATGCAATGACATGTATAAATAGTGTCAACAAGTAAAGATCCCCCATATGTATTTTAATGCATTGGATTGAAGTAGCATGATACATTGTGCACAAATATTATAACAAAATGTGTCACATTTAAAGTAATTATCCTTTTTTATTGTGGTTAAGAATATATTGGGATTACAAAAAAAAAGACAACTTTTGACACATATAAAAGAACATTAAAATAGGTGGTTTGCAGATTGTCTTTGTTCAACAGTTGTGGAATAAACAGCAGGATGTGGAAATGTTACAAAAAAACGAATCAAACGTGGAGAGCAAAAATTTTGAAGATCCAAACAATCTTTCTGTTCACTGTGGTATGTAACCATAGCCAAGATCAAGAATTAACACAAGTTTATAACTATTTATAAAGGTGTTAACTAACTGCAGATTCCTTTAATACACTTGAACAAAAATATGTTATTTTTCTAAATTATAGAACAATAAACATAATTGTTTTCCATCTGATACAAATTTAACAATACTATCTGCCATACCCGAACAAAATTCATCAGGCAAGGTAAATTCTAATAAATCTTAAAGATTTATTGAAATGCAGTTATATGCTATTATTTTTACCGAAAATCTGCATAGGAATGACAATAAAGTATATTTTCAAAATTATTATTATTTGTATTGTGATGCAAAACTGTTTTTGCTTACAGACAAAAAATGATTCATCATTTATTGTAAATAGCCAAAAAGCAATAAAGCAGCTACATGTCAAATACACAGCCCAATAGAAGTGTAGCTTTAATTTAGAATTAATATTTGCTAATGATTGTATATCAGCTTTTCACCACTCTTTTACATGAAGACATGGAATAATAGAAACAACCATGAAGTGTTCCTGAACTATATTAGAATAAAGTTTAAAGATATACTCTGTGAAATATCCGTAGGATATTAGGGTTGTAGCTGATCAATTATCATAAGTTAAAAAGATCACGTAATTGCAAAATGGATGAATGAAAGGACTTTAAAACCCTCATTTTCTGAGCTACTGAAGCAAAACATCAAATGAACTTTCAAGAAAATCACTCGTCTCAATGCCGATACTTCCATAAAGAATACTGCAATATCTTCATTAGATTCTTTTGGTACACATAATTGCATATATTACTTCTTTCATATGCAGCAAGGAAGTTGTGTTCCCCTGAATGTATACTTATGTAGATGCTATAATAAAAGTGCAGATGTTAATTCTGGTTGATGAGGATTCAAATTTTAACTAAAATGTCTTAGTTCAGCTGAATTCTTCCAGTAATTACTTATTTTATGATCACTGAAAAGGAAACCTTTTGAATTTGACAGATCATAAACAGGAGATCATTATAAATCACAGCTATTGAGACATAACTTGTGGAAAGTAATTCACAAAGGCTACCAAAAGTGTTTGCCTGTGATATGGAAACAATCTTTTATAAGGCTACTGCTTTATGTGACCATGTGTAAGGGTGATATATATGAACTACAATACACATGTAAAAGTAAATATATGTGTTTGATCCTGAACATGTGTATGAACATTACAGGAAGTTATTCACTCATGTTTTTTAACACAAAGAAGTCAATTACACAAAATAACACAACTGTTAACCAACATGTGAATGGAAATACAGAATTTGATTCAAATATTAGATCTTTGAGATGTGAAGTTAATTGTCATTACTGACCTCAAAGGAAAAATGTTATTTGGGGAAACAGTTAACCTGTTATTTTCCTTTATAAGTAGTGGAAGATATAAGAGTAAGAGAGAAACTCATAATACATGTGAAATAAAACACAGTTCTATTTGGTGTTCTCTGTTAGAGTAGTGCAAAATATTTTCGACTGTATCAAGTCAAAATATTGCTGAGAAGAGAAATTATAATTATTGAATAGAATTTCCAGACAGTAGCTCAGATGCCATTTCAAATATAAACTGAGTACTTCTGACATTTTATTTGGTTAAGATAGAATATCTTAATACATGTGGGTTAAATTATTTTATACGTTTATTTTCCAGAATGTTTTCTCAACACTATTTCATTACAAGATGAAGTATGCATGAATATGTACTATTGGAGGCAGAAAGTGATATGCAGAGAAACTTTGTAGGTGCACTTAGATAGAACTAAGTTTGTAAATGGAAGAAGTCTCAAGGTAAAGTAAGAATTAGCATATGCTCATAATCAGACATTAGGGGTGAGCATGAAAATTCAGGCTGTGAATGTACAGCTGTAAATGGAAAGTAATAGTCTGTTTCTTGGAATTTCGTTTTTTATCACACCTGAGTAATTCTAAACTTGTATGTGGAAAAAGTCTCAAGAGATGAATGTAGTAAGAATTAACAGGCTCTAATGATCTAAAGTTAAATATTAGCATTCACTAATCTAGTCATTTCATGTGTGAATTACCACAGTCTTGATCCTTATTCCTATCCTGCTAGAACTTGGAACTCTATTCACATAACAACTAAACAGAGATTTCACCAAGTCTATAAACATTCTGGCCCACAAGCCTCTTGGGGTTGAGAAGCCCCCATTAGCCATCTCTAATTTCACCCCTTTCAAAATTAGAGTAAATTCTGCCACTACAATCTTCATACTGTCAGTGCCTGCTACACCAACTGAGTCTAGTCTTCATGTGGTTCTTTTTTAAGTGCATTTTCCTTTCTTCTTATTATGTATCATTTTTTTTTGTTAAAGTGTTGTATTTCATGTAAGTGTTTCAATATAGGTGAGAGAAAATTACACTGCTCCTTGACCAACGCTAGTTATAAATCTTACTTGCTTTATGGTTAAAATTAATGTTGGATTAAAGACAAGTCTAAAGTAAGGGGGAAAGAAAATGTGGTATATATACATACCTCCTGGTATAAGTATTGTAATTTATCTAAATTTATTAGTTGTGCACTATATTTGCTGTTTCCATGTGACACACTGGTTAATATATATATACATATACAGTGTTTAAGTTGCTATTACGCAAGTTGCCTATTGTATTGTATAATTCACCTACGATACCACCTTTTGTCCTTCCATTGGAAAGAAAACTGCCAGGTTGTATACAGTATATGATATTAGGTAGCTTTCACTTCCACTGACATTCAGGTGATATATAGAAACTATGACCTTCTGTCTAAATGAGAATTAACAGTTATGTTGACAGTGCTAGTTCTTTTGAAACACTGAGTGTTTAAGTAGCTTGATGCTTATACAATCTCAATCAAGTAACTATTGTAAAAGTTTTCAGTTTTAAACAATATCATCATCTGAATGAACTTGAAACAACTAAAGAGAAAGTGAAATGAATTCAGAACTAATTATTCAGTAAAAGCAACCATCCATTGTGGCAAGTAAAGTTCACTTGCACTCTAGTTTGTGTTAATAAAGAGTGTTTATTGTGATTTTACATTTGTGTTCAGTCTCTCAGTTTCTTACCAGCTCAGTTAGATGGATAATATAGGATTAATTTGCAGTAAATGTTTTATGAATCCTCTGTTATTCTGTGAATGTATCTTACTAATCTTAGGGAACATCAACTCTCTATCATTGGGTTCCAGTATATGCATTTATACAATGTATTGACAAAATAATCAAATTACTTGCACTATGTTACAGAGAGACAATCATTCATAATCTTCATCATTTTAACATTAGAACTTTTTTTCAAAAATTAAATGTAATTATGTTGTGGTAGGAAGGGTGGGAATTTGTTTGAAGTTAGGTTTGTTTCTGTGCATGTGCTAAATGTCATCTGGTGATTAGTATACCAGGAAGTTGATCAAAAATCCAAAACTTGTGTCATGATGCTGCTATGTACACTTTACACTTTTAGCTGTTGGTGGGTAGTAAAAGTAACAGTTAATTCTGTTGTTAAATTTGTAGCCAAACAAAGCCTTCTGAGTGGTTACCTGTCTTCTGGTCAGTACTTTAAGATTAGGGGTAGCAATACCTAAACCTTGGGGTTACTGACTTGCTGTTCAGGTCACGTGTGAATGTATTCCACTGCCCTGAAATATATCTTGGTTAATTTTCTGCTGTTTGATCTTCAGTTTCTTTGACAATTAGAGAAACTCCTGTTTAAGTTAAAATATCTTAGTGTTGACAACAAATTACATAAGCATAATTTTATTGGTTACCACACAAAATATGTAAAGTAATTAAATTATAACTATAGTGGTTTCTTTTTTGTGTCATATAGTTTAAATATTTGATATGGTATTACTAAACTTTTATTCTTG
Organism: Tachypleus tridentatus; assembly: GCF_004210375.1. Lineage (NCBI taxonomy): Eukaryota > Metazoa > Arthropoda > Merostomata > Xiphosura > Limulidae > Tachypleus > Tachypleus tridentatus. Next base: position 59,747,815 of record NC_134826.1, on the reverse strand, counting down.
AGGGAAAAAAAAAGACTGAAAATCGTGTTCTAGTTAATAAAATTATTTATCAAGAACGTTTTCTGTAAATTTTAAAATAATACTGGCATTATTTTATCATGATAGGACTGTATTATTAATCTCAACTTCAAAGAAGGTAAATGCTATCATTTCAGTTTGCAAAAGCTTTATGTGTTTTTTGTACATTTTATAATTAATTCAAGAGATTTTATATATATATCAGGGTTTTATTAAAAGTTCTCTACTCATCACTAATAAACCAAAATTTTATCAATTGGATATATATATATATATATACGATAAATAGCAGAACCATACAGCCTCCTTGAAGTGTGTGGTCAACTCCAGTGGTCACTGTCAGGATGAAAGATAGTACGAAGATGCTCTACGTTCATTTCCACAGTATGAATGGCATGATGCACATTTATTTCCATTGCCATTATAAGACAAATGTCTGGATGCTTTAGAAAGAGCTCAATGGTCCAGTACTTTAGACCTTGCATCCAGACAATGGCAAGTTTAATCAGATGACAATATCAGGGTGAAAATTGTCCTTAGCACCCAAGATGGTTTGTTGGAATTATAAATCATGCTATTTGGTCTGGCCACTTTCGAAAAGTTAATGTAGATTACATTTAAATGGTTCAAATTGGAAAGATGCCTGGTATATTTGGAAGTAGTCTTGGTATTTAACCAAGTGTTTGAGCCTTCTGTTACAAACCTATCCATAGTTTTGCAGTGTTTAAAACTGAATGGCATAAAGTTTAAACTCTGGAAATGTGTACTGACATGTACATAATTAAATGTTATTAGTCTACCATGGGTAGAGAAGGCATCTTAACTGAAAATGAAAAGACCATAGTAGTTTGAAACTGGACCCAACTTTTAAAGAAACAAAAGTTTGAAATTTTCTTTAAATAATGTCATATTTGTGTTGTCTTATGGTCAGATTTTCTAAGGCTAATGTGCCAATATCTATTTTCACTAAAACTTATACATATTTAAGATGAATCAAGGAATGCAAGCACACATTTTTGTCTTTTAAGTAGACTTTAATGGAAGCTTCTATGTTGATGTACCCACTACAGGATTGTGAGTCTTGTTGGATGATATTGCTAGTAATAGTGAAATCAAGGAAGTATTGCTGTAGTTGTAAGACTAGATTAACAAGAGATAGCTTATGTGAGCTATATGTTTACAGTCCCTAAATAAAGATACTGTACAATAAAAAAAACCTGCTTGCAGTTGTCTTGATTAAGCAATAATAATATCATATGTATAGCAGAAAGTTCACACTTAAAGTGGTTCATGAACTATAAAAATCTTTATGGGATGATTGCACACTGGATCACAATATTGAAGGAATACAACATTGCCCTATGTTGTAACGAGATTCCCACTGTCCCTATCTACTATCTAGCGAAACCACAGCCAAGGTAGTAATTTCTAGTACTACATAGTGTGTTAGACTAGTGGATTTCTATGACATATTTTTGTTTTCTTATTTTATAGTGTTTTTAACCATTGTGCTTGTTAGAACTGTTGAGTTTTTTGGGTTTTTTTACTGGGCCAAAAAAAAGCTATTTGAATTTCTTAAGTGATCCATGAATAAAGTTGGTTTTTGTTGCATAGTTTTAGAATTACAGTTGATCGGACCTGCTGGCAAATAAAAAGGAAGAAATATGTTGTACAGGAATTTACATATGTTAAGTACTTCTTAATTAACTTATAATTTTTCAGACTTTCTGTATATTATTTTACTTCAACTGAACATAGAGAGTTGCTTATGCAAACAATTCAACTTTTCTTTGTCCAATGCACATAAAACATGGATCTGATAGTTCATAATTACCTCTGTTCTCTTACAGAAAAGATTGATGTTACTTTACCTGTGGCATTTTTAGATAGACAAATGTCTTTTCCATTGGTGATTTAAGTAATGGCTCATGCATGTCATACTCATGTGGACAAAGATAATATTCATGAAGAGAATTTTGTGAACAACCAAACTGTTAGTATTTGAAGCCAAGTTATACCATGTACAACAGGTTTCATTTAGATTTTCTTTATTTTATCTTTAATAAGAGTTCTAAATTATCATTATTTTGGAGCCCACCATAGCCAGGTGTTTAGGATGCTCAGCTTATCATCTGATGATCACAGGTTTGAATCCTTGTCCCATCAAACATGCTTGCCCTTTCAGCCATGGGAGCATTATCATGTAACAGTCAATCCAACTATTCATTAGTAAAAGAGTAGCCCAAAATTGGCAGTGGATGGTAATGACTAGCTGCCTTCCCTCCAGTCTTACACTGCTAAATTTGGGATGGACAGCATAGATAGCCCTCAGGTAGTTTTGTGAGAAATTCAAAAACAAACAAACAAAACAAGAATAAAGCATGATTTTGTTTAGTTGTTTAACTTACTATTTTATCTTTCATGGGTTGTTTTTGTTTTGATATTTTAGTTTACCTTTATTTTCCTATTAGTTTAAGGGAGGGGCTCACATAGGACCAATAAGAAAGATCTATTTAAAAGTTGTATCTTATTTCTCCTGCCATTTCATTCATCAATTATAAATACTTAATATTTTGTTTTGGTGTGTTGTGTTCATCTTCGTTTGTGTTTATTTTTAATAAATATTAATTATACATTTTACAAAGACACATGCTCATAAGCTATACCATGATAAACTTTGACTGTAAACCAAAAGAAATGGAAACCTAAACTGAGGAAGTAGCCCTGCAATGTCATAATGTAACTATTGAGAATCCATCTTAAACAAACAATTGTTAAAGAGTCTAATTCAGTTAGGTCTTACCAAAGTTAAATCGTTATAAAATCTGTACCAAAACCCACTTAACAAAAAATAACAAAATGTAATAATACAAACACACCCAAGTTGCTCACACACTGCACCTTGCACACGTAACCTAAGGTCATATGCAATCCAAAGTAAGTACATGGAAGTCCATAGCTATTGCCCATCTCAACAATAAAAATGGAAACTGTCTATCTCAAGAAGTCACGAATAAATTAACAGTTATATTTTTCATAAAGAACATGGTTAAGTTTCAGTTAGTGGATCTAAGTTTTGTGTGCACCGGAGTAAAAAAAAGTTGAGTTGTTTACTTGAGTGACTCTGCCCAGACTGAGAAAGTTATGTAAATATATATATAGAAAGTTTAAACTGTGGGATAGTTAACACATAGTACATTTGCACCAAAAAAAACAACAATATTCTCTTTTTTGTTTGAAATGAGCACCAGTGTCGTAGCAACGTAGAATGATAGCGTTGAGAAGGGTAGATAATTAAACAAGGAATATAAAACTAACAAATTTCTAACAGTACTCCAAATATTCTAATCGTTTTTATCAGGTTTAACTGGTCTACTCCAAGGACATGTAATGTGTATGGCATAACACCTTATAAACTGTAGATGTGAATTTATTAAATTACACAACTGTAAATATTTATGTGTAATGCTTAAATTAAAAAAAAAGAGAAAGCAGGATGGTCTGTGAAGCTGGGTTCCATATTTCTTGTTCTTCATTTGAATTCTCTATTTTTTATTATGAAAGTAACTAAAATGTATAAATTAGAAATGTGTCAGATTAGAGTAAAGCAAGATAATCGAAAATAATAACAGTAATAAAAATTCTATACGAAATATACTTGAGAGCAGCTCGTGCGTTACGTAAGTCGGCATCATAGTGTTAAGTGTTCGTTTCACTATAGATCTGCAGCTTGCGGGACCCGGCACAGCCAAGTGGTTAAGGCACTCGACACGTAATCTGAGAGCCGCGTGTTCGAATTCCCGTCACACCGAACATGCTCGCTCTTTCAGCCGTGGGGGCGTTATTACGTTACGGTCAATCCCACTATTGGCTGGTAAAAGAGTAGCCTAAAAGTTGGCAGTGAGTGGTGGTGACTAGTTGCCTTCCCTCTAGTTTTATACTGTTAAATTAGGGACTGCTAGCGCAGATATCTCTCGTGTAGTTTTGCGCGAAATTAAAAAAACAAAGAAACAAGCATCTTGTGTGGTGGTATACTTAGTTACACACGTTTCAAAAAGCAATAAAGTAACAAAATTAAATATAAACACATGTATACTGTTACGAGTTAAGTTATGGAATCTCTGATGGTTATTTTGTAATTACAAGCTAAGTTACACTGACCAAACCCATAATGAAAAAGTATTTTGCTCCATCAGTATACTACTTTTCGCATTCATAAGTCACTCCTATAGAGTATTTAAAAATATATATAGAGTTTATCTCCCCAGTCCATTGTTGCCGTAAATATTTGTTGTATCGCCTGTTGAATCTGTCCCTTCTGAGAAGCTTGAAGCCTACTAAGAGACAAAGGCTTTGGGACCGCCTGAAAAGAAGTGGGATTGCATTCCGCCCATTTCAAGCACCTGTACACATATGCGTAACATCAAGCACATCTCTTTAATTGAAAATAATATTTTATATTATACCACTGTTGAAATGTACATAATGTTTATATTAATCAAGAAAACCAATAACAACAAAAACTAATTTGATTTGAGATCAAAATCTTGATTGTGAACAAAAGATAAATTATTTCTCCACTAATATTTTAATATTTGTCATATTTATTTTGGATTATTTCTGCTATTCGCATGTTCCAGAAACCTCTTTTTTTACAGATATAATAAAGATTTCACATGATGTTTGAAAAGAAGCTAGAGATCCTCTGTAAGATAAAAGTTTCATTTGGGAAATTGATATAAAGAAGATACTTTCGTGATAAATAACACAACTATGGTTTTAGGAGAAAAGTATAGAAAAGCACGTTTGGTGACAAAGTAAAATTACAAAAAAACTTAAAATTAAAATCGGCCCTATTGGGCTGCTTAGATTATTTTTTGCTAATTAGTCAGGGCCGATCGACGTAGATTCTGAACTTTGAGTGAGTGATATGTTTCGTAGTCTGCAAATTTCCTGAAAGCTTTTAAGCTCTAGAAAAAGTGCTCTCCTCCATGAATACATTCATTGTGCTTGTATTTCTGAAATAAATACTGCTTTTAGCGTGTCAAGTTTTTCTTTTGGTCCCTCAGTGAGTAAGGAGTATAAGGACTTATAACACTAAAATTCGGAATTCGATTGCACATGGTGCACACAACTAATAGCCAAATACGATTTTCGACATCCTTTATTAAAATATTTTCATAGTCAGATAATTCAGATTTATTTTCGTGAAACACTTTATGTTGAACCTCCAATTATCTTGTGGATCCTACCTAATTATTCTTACAGGAAAGCTGTGAACCTGAAAATACCACGTGATTTTGTTGTGATCACATTAGCGCTTTTGTAAAATCCATGTCTTTAAATTGACTAGGCCTTGCTTATTCTTACTGAAATATAGAAATGATCTCATGAACCCTATGTGATACTTGGAAAATTCAGTGCATGTCATTAATTTCGTTTTTCCAAATAAATTAAATGAAAACGTTGGCTTTTTTCTATAAAACAAATACACATGACTATATTTTCTTATTGAGATTTAATACAATTTAAATATAAAAGTATATCGAGGTATTAAGGTTACATATAACAAACTCATTTTAAGTATCTCATGCAAAATTAATTAAAATAAAAAAATGCAAACATCTAGATACTTATTACAAAATAAGACTTACTCTCAAAGTTGTTTAGCAATGATATTTGTAATGTTCCAACGGCATTAGTAAATACTTAAAATAACGATGATTAACAGTTTTTTTATTGTTAAAAAGTAAATATATATATATTTTTTATAATTTTCAGTGTGATTCAGCGCGTTGTGAGTATAATTTAGCAAGTGACTTGTTCTTCAATGCGTCATACAAATACATTTACAGAAATAAAGACAAATAGTTAACAAACATAGAACTAAGAGATTGTAGTTCGTTTTTTAAGAGTTAAACATTTTGGGAAATTAAATTACATGAATTTTGATTTAAATGACCGTAGAGAAAACGTAAGAGAGGGCGTTATAGTTTTTGCTTAGAATAACAGAGATTAAAGGTAGGTAAGAAATTAAAACTATAATAGTAGAAGTTTTACGAATGTTTGTGGCAGATATGTATAACTGTAATTACATTAAACTATGAGACATATTATTACTTTTTGTTTAAAGTTTCAAAATGTGTTGATAAAAATCTCATAACTTGTAAAAGGGTAAACTACAGTTATAGTTTTGTACACACAATTACGAACCTTTAGTATCGTTGTTGAATCGCATCAATAAATTTTGTAGAACTTAAAAATGCCAACTTGTCAACTTTTCAACTTTTGAAGTTGTAATTCCAGACATTCTGTGTTGTGCTGATATAATAGTATGTTGTTATTAATACTACCAAATAGTCGAGAGTGTAAGTCGACAGTCGGCAAGGAAAAACTAAATTAGTACATGCTACAAAAATAAGAGAAAATTTTAGCATAGGAAATAATTATAAAAGTTGTTATAAGGATAGGCAAAAGTTGTTAGTACTGTAATGGTAAGACTAGAAATATAAGAAATGGTATTATAGAAGATCAAAAGGTTGGTGAAACAGGAAATTAGGATATCAAAAAAGATGTAAGAGAAAAAGGTTGGCTAAAAATGTAAAAATTAACAGAAAGAATTTCTTTAAATACATTAAGGATAAACAAAATGTTAGGATGAGGTTAGGACCATTGAAAGATGACAAAGGAGAGCTAATATTTGATGATTATGAGATGGCTGGGTTATCAGTTGTTTTTTTCTTCTGTTTTTATTAATGATTTAAGCAGTTTTGCACATCCTGAAAAGTTGATAAATGGAAACAAGATGACTGCATTAATTCTGGTAAAGCTGGTTAAAAAAAATTTGGAAAGTTTAAAAAAATGAAAAGGCTCCTTTGCAAGATAATATTTCCTCAAGGATTTTTGAAGGAGTTTAAAGATTGGATATGTGAGCCACTTACTATTATTTGTTGTTTGTTCTTTAATAGTGGGCAGGTACTAGAGAACTGACAGTTAAAGTAACTCCTCTTTTTCAAGGGAGGTGATAAAATTGTCCCAGTAATTATAGAACCATTTACTTTACATCAGTTTTTGGAAAGTCTCTTGAAAGTTGCTTTGTAAAGTCATTTAACAAAGTTTAGAATTTTATTGGATGGTCAGTATGGTTTCACTGAGGGAAGATCTGATTTGTAAAAAAAAATCTTCATGTGATAGAAAAAAATTATTGTTTTAAAATCTGTGTTTCTTAATTTTGGATAATCCATTATTAATACCAAAATAACTTTTATGGGGTTTAAATTAACAGGCCTGTAATATTCCAATGTCAACTAAGCATAGATTATAACTGTGATTAAACTTTGATCACAGATTTACATCTAAAGTTGCCAAATTTGTGTGGCAGTTCTTTGTGAACAGATGTGTAAACAAGCATGTTTTTGAGCTAGTATCAGTTCTTTAAGAAATATAAAATGTTACATAATTTTAATGGTGCACTTACAATTAATGAATATATTTCTTAAGCTAATTATAAGTATGCTAAATTATTGTTATTAGCAACCTAACAGATGCAGTTTTACAAATACTGTAATACTGCAACAGATTTAGGCCTATAATATTTATTGTACAATGTTTAAATGTACAGTTTCATTTGGAGATATGTGATGAGCACAGCACAGTTAGCCTATTGTATAAATTTGTGTCCAACAACAGACAAATTCATGGGATACAGTAAAAGGATGTAACCCTACCATGAAATATGTGTGAGAATTAAATATGCATATGAATGTTATAATGTTGTTAGTAAACAATTGTGAAGAGATGAATAAATGTAAATATCTCTCAAAACATAATGTTCACATATAATAATTAAAGCAGTTATTTTCAAGCTGTTATTTTTATTTCAGGACAGAAGATAAAAATTATGGAAAAAGATAGAGAAACCCAGCAACTTAATAAAAAAACCACTGTCAGTGATATGGAAACTGATGCAACTGGTAGTGAACCTGGAAATTCTACCATTTCTCATCAAACAATGAGTGATAGTAATGTAGCTCAAGCTAGTAACATTGACAAAGATGTCTCTAGCATTGGAACAAGTAATAATGCTTCTGTGGAGAAAGAAGATGACAAAAGACAAGTGCCTGTTAATATACCGATATCTGCATGTTCTCCAACTAACACTGTTGTTAGCAGCATTCCAGGTAATGTTTTAAATACCAAATAAGTACATTTTTCATTATGTTTAAAGCTTATTGAAAGAAAAATAAAATATATTACTCCAGAAAACATAATTTGTTTTATTTTAAGCCAACATTTCACCATTATGGTTTCATTAGGGCAGATAAGACACTTACTGATTTAGGTTTATACAAAAGATTTCAAAATAATTTAAGTTTTTCTAATAAGAAGGACATCATGAGAATATATAAACATAATATATGTAAATTTACATTGTTGAAAATTGTAAAATTTTATTTATATGCAAATAAACAAAATGATAATATTTAATAAACATGTAACTGTTATTAAACAAATATGAACAGTAGTAATTAAAAATTCCACTGACACAGTTTCTAGATTGAAGGTACAAATAAGCCTAATTACTTCCAAAGACTAAACTAGAGTTAAATAAAAGAAAATGTGGAATTATTAATTATTTGAATATGGCACATTACCTTTTCTTGCATAACTTGGTATTCTTGTTCAGTGCTACCCTCTATATGCAGAAATTCTTTTACACATGTCACAAGCCTCTTATCTCCCCTTCATTGGAATTCAGAAATTTAAATGTGTCTGTTGTGCAAATCATCATGTATCAACCCTCCATCAATAAGAGTGGGACATACTCTGAGGATGCATGTAACTCCCTCTCTTTAATTCTATGAAACCTTCCCTTCTTATTTAGCAGTACCTATGTTCAGACATTTATTTCTTTTTGTGTTCTTTATGTGAATTATTTTTGTGATTTAAGTAGTTTAATTTCTGAAGTGGAATTTCTTTATTAATTTTCTTTCTTTACACTGAAGAAAAATTTTAATTTAACTTAATTTTCTAGTGTTTATATTTTTTTCTCACACTTGAATATTTCACATCAAACATTTTCTGAGGTTTGGGTTTTCACTTTGGTGTTATACCTCAAACAGTATTATCACAGGCTGCAAATTGGAGAGACCTGTTGTTGGATGTTTTTTCTATTATCTGCCATGAGATTGACATTATATAGGTCAACCTCCTTTTTTTGAATTTGCCTCATAATTTTTCTGAACAAGTCATTTGTTCAGGCTGATGGAGATTTGATAGTTTTTTTTCCACCACTTGATTTTTTCTGTGTCTTTCCTTACACTCTTTACAGAATCAATGCTTTATTTTTCAATCACATTTGCAATCCGTTTGTCAACGCTATCGTTTTGTATTTGGTTGCACATTTGTCTCATTTGGACCCATGACAAGCACCTATTTCTTTTCCATTCTGGTTTTTATCTGCTATTGCTTGTTCCTCCTTCCATGGGTTTCTCAGCTCGTCATTTTAATGGTGATAAGCACGTTGCCACCAGAATTAGACACTAATCAATGCGTTCCAGTCCAGTGGGAACTTGACTGTATGATTTTGTTTCCCTTTGGTGATCTTGCACTACATATCCATGGATTCTTTAGGTTTTATCTGAGGGGTTTGTCTTACTGTTTCTTTCCACCTACTCTTTTGTTTCAGGTACCATTTTCCATCCCCATGACTAGGGATCACGTCACCATTTAGGGTGAGCCTAAGGCAATACATGATTTTCTGTCTCAACAGGCCATTGAACCTATTTGTCATCTTTCTCTAGGTTTTTATTCCAGGCTGTTTGTGGTCCTCATGACAAACAAGAGACTGATATCCTGTACTAGGTTTCTCACTCGTCGGTGTAATTCTCCTTCTGCAATGTTTTACCTTAAAGTTGTTCCTCACCCTTAAGTGGGCATTTTATTTTAGGTTTATAGATGACCAAGAAGAATGTCCAAAATTATTATTTGCATCTCCTGGTATCTCAGAAACAAAACGTAAAGGATTGAAACAAGTCCAAAGAGTAGTCAGAGCATTCATTCATCATTTACATGCTTTCAGAATGTGCTGTTCTTTTTCATTGGATGATTGACTACATTTAGCCTGTTTCACCTGTTACCCTTGTCACCTGCTTCTGGAAGTAGCTATATTGGGCTGGTTAATGATGTTGGAAATGTCCCTACTGTGACCTATCCAATGTCTTGTCCATTTGGGTGTTTTTTCTTTTCAGTTCTATTACAACTCACATGGTTCTGTCTCTTTTGGAGATGTGATTTTCCTTTGTAGCCATTAACCCCTTAAGTTAAGCTCACATGTAGGCTTTTTCATGGAGTCTTTATAACTAGTGGAATCTTGCAAGGGATCCTTTGTTGGTTGTTATTACTGTTTCTCTGATCCTTATCTATGATTGGCATTGGTAGTTTGACATGACTTACACATTGGCAAGTATTTTGCTTCCTCCTCCTCATCCAGACTTGTGTATTTTATGGATGCATCTGTTTGGGGATGAGGTGTGTGGATTGATCAACAGGAAAATTTGAGTTTTTTGTGCAACTGAGAGACCTCATGATATCAACATCCTGGAGCTTTTCTCTGTAAGTTGCATTTTGGTTCATTTTTTCCATCTGGCCAGATATTGTCTGTTAGTGATCCATTCTAACTTTCCTTCAGTGGTTGTTTATATCAAATCATCAGGGTGGCACACAATATTGATCCCTCTGTATTCATACATTAGATCTTCGTTTTGAGACTACATTGTGATATTCGTATCATTGTGTTTCATGTTGTGGGTGCTTTCTTGTTGCAGACCACATTCCTGTCCAGACAAAATCTGTCTGATGGAGTGGTATCTTGATCTTTTGTTTTCCAAAAGCTTTGAATTCAGTGGGGTAATCTTCACATTGAGGCTTTTGCTACATCCCTTAACTCAGTTGCCTTGGTTTTGGTCTCTGGTCCCTTGTCTTCTTGCTCTGGTTTTTTATGTTGAGAGTCAGGATTATACTGACACATATTTCTCTCTTCCCATTCTCCTTCTCTTGGTGATTTCAGCCATCCTTCACACTATGTTCACTTCTTCTGGTAGCTTTTCCCTGGCTATTCAGCTGTGGTGTTCATGGTTTTCCAGCTCCTACTTCCTCTCCTGTATTTCCATTTTCTCTGAATCTGTCCCTTCTTTACCACTCTCAGTCACCATTATTTCCTCTGGTCTTTTCTGTCCTCTGTATTCATGCCCTGTTTTCCTCTGATCTTGGCAAGGAGATCTGACTTCTCCTAGTGACTAGCTTCTTTTCTGGCTTGTTTCATTTGCCATTCCTCCATGGTAGCTTCTTTGTAAATGTAAGGTTTTCCTGATCTTTATCATGTAATTTTTCTCACTTTTAAGTCAGGGGTCTACTGTCTTAATCTCATATTTTTGATTGACCCTGTCCCACACCTTTTGTTTTTCCCGATCATGCACACATTTATTTCTCCTACACTTTACCTCTTCATGCTTTCCTTCCAAATCGGTCTTGTGTTATAGCAGCCTGCCTTTTTAGATGAGGGATATTAATGTGATCCTGCACTGCCTTGCTTTGAACCATTTCCCCAGTTCTCCTTGCCTTATGTTTTCTCAAATTCTCCTGTTTACTGTTGTTTGTTGGTGACCTGTTTATTTTCCATTCAAGTTTCACATACTATTTATCCTTCTACTTATTTTCTGCTTTCTCCAGATTTTTTGTCCTCCCATAATACTTTGGATGCTCATGAGGATAACTTCTCTGTTTAGCTGCTTTCCTTCACTTTCGTGTCACACCTTTATTTTTGGTCTTATTTAGATAGACTTCTAGGTCTTGTAAATGCTCTTCTCTGATGGCAACTGTCTTATGTTCATGATCTTTCTCCTTCCATCTTTGCCAGTGGAGTTCAGCTCTTAACTCAGTTGACTTATTCCTCTTTATTATCTTCCTCCCATACTTTGTTTCAGGTGTCTTCTCATCCAATTTGGTGCCTTACCTTTTCATTGGCATTTCATTTTCATGAAGTTATTGAGGTACTTCTTTACTCAGGTATGCAGACCTACCCTGACAGGTTTGTCTCTCACTATTTGCATTGACCATGGTTTTCTTCCTTTTTGGGTTACTGTTTTCCACCTGTAGTCATTCTTCAAAACTCAGTGAGACTCTGACTGGATAAGTTATTTTTTCTTATTTTTTGTTTTTAGGGTGACCCCTTTCCCTTTTATTAATGCTCACTGTTTGGTTCTTGCTCTGTGACGAATGGTGCCTGACCAGATATTCTGTAATAGATCAAATCCTCACTTTGAGAACATGTCAAGTTGCATATATTTCCATGACCATGCATTGCACACCACACAAATGGGTTGTTTCTCAAGATCACTTACTGGTTTATCTTCGCAATGGAATTTTAACAAAAGATTTGCCTCTCCCAGACCATACTCATCTGTGAACTATACAGGTAAACAGGAATAGGATAGCTGCCCATCCTTTCCATGCCTTGTATTAAATAAATTGGTGTGATATACTTTCAGAAATAGGGTTTTGTGGTTGCTCGTTGAACTGTATCAGATATTGTTTTTCTCTCAACCCACCCCAATGTGGATATTGGTTCCCATTGGATGGTTTTCAGATTTAAGAGTTAAACCAATCAGTATAATTCCTCACAAGTCTGTTAGGTTGTTTGAAAAATAATGGCAGATTTTTATATTAAAACTTTAGTCATTTGCAGGGCTAAGAAACCTGTTTTTTTTACAACTTCATATATACCATTGAAAAACTAAAGTTTTCTTCTATTCATTGGTACTTTTATTCTTTATTAAAACTTTATTTCCAATATTTCAGACTCTTACAGTTAATGATGGAAAAAATTTTGCTTCATTTTTTGTACGAATTTAAACATAGTTATAAGACATCACAAACAGCTCATAATATCAACCAAGCATGGCGTGAAGGAACCACCTCCAAATGTACAGAGCAGTGTTGGTTCCAAGCATTTCATAATGAAGATGTGAGTTTGGAAGCTAAGGAGGGCAGAGGACATTTTTCTGCTGTTGGAATCAACCAGCTAAGAACATTAGTGGAAAGAAATCCATGCCAAACTGTTCAAGAAATGGAACAAGAATTGGGTGTTGGCATTTCCACGATTTTGGACTATCTCAAGCAAATTGGAAAGTAAAAAAGCTTGACAAGTAGGTTTTACACAAACTTGATAAAAATATTGTCACCTGTGATAACAAGTGGATACTTTACAACAATAGAAAGTGAGCTGTGCAATGATTCAATCGTAACAAAGCTCCAAAACACTTCCCAAAGCCAAAGTTGCACCAACAGAAGATTATGGTCACTGTAGGGTTATCTGTGGTTGGTATTATCCAATACAGCTTACTCATCCATAGCCAGAATATTACTGTGGAAGTTTACTGTTAAGAATTGGAAGAACTGCATAGAAAATTGTGTGTAAATATGCCAGGATTAGTTAATCAAAGAGAGCCAATCTTGCTTCATGATAATGCTCGGCCACACGTTGCTCAGATGATGCTGCAGAAGTTCAGTGAGTTGATGCAAAATATTGCCTCATCTTCCTTACTCCACAGACCTTTCATCCACTGACTACCACTATTTCAAGCATCAGGACAACTTTTTTACAAGACAAAAGATTTAACAACAGAGCAGCAGCAAAGAATGTCTTTAAATTATTTTTGAGTTCTAGGATTTGAGAGTTTTATTGTCATGGCATAGATAATCTTGTTTCTCATTGGCAAAAGTGTATAGATTCACTAGTTTCCTATTTATATTAATAAAGTTGCTTTGAATTTTCTATTTCTTATTAAAGTAGAAATTTAAAATCTGCCATTATTTTTCAAACAACCAATTGTTATGGATGTCTGTATTCCTCCTTTGCTTGTACTTTTACTATTCCATCTATTTTATAGGCTGTAGCAGAGGTAATAGCAAATTATATCGGTTCCTCCCTTTCTGCTATCCTTTGATGCTTATTATTTTGAGGATATTATGGTGTTTGGGGCAGTAACAGTCAGTTTCACCTATAAGAGAGATAGTTTACATTATGCAGACATTTTTTTATACCAGCTTTCAAATTACTAGATCAGTCTATTAATTTCTTATATTAAAACGTGCCCCATTTATGGGACTTGAGGTACTTCATTCACTTTGGCCTCATCACCCACTGGGACAGTGGTAAGTCTATGGATTTACAACACTAAAATCAGGGGTTCAATTCCCCTTGGTGAACATAGCAAATAGCCTGATGTGGTGTTGCTATAAGAAAACATTCTGGCTTCATGAATTAGAGGTGTGGATTGTATAATCCTCTTTCATACCTCAACATAAATATTGGTTCCTGATGGCCTGGGTTTTAGATTATAGCTGACTTGCTGATGATATGATCCTAATTGTATCCCTTTGTAGATGTGGTCCTCAGTGGCATCAGTTTTGGATGTAGCTGCTATACACGGTCTGTCACACTGTAGCCACTGTACTTCTAAGACACATTCTTTTAATTTGACCAACTGTTATAATTTCTGGAATAGTTACATCAATATTATATGGTTCAGATCACAATCTCATCTTAGTTCTCTTCTACTTTGATGTGTTTCTTTGTTTTCCTCCCATATGTGTGACATCTTTGTACAATGGGTGAAGAGTATACTTTGGCCTCATCACCCATTGGGACAGTGGTAAGTCTATGGATTTACAACACTGAAATCAGGGGTTCAATTCCCCTTGGTGAACATAGCAAATAGTCATCAGATCTTAGACTCTGATTGCCTCCTCTTGAGGAGTGTCCTTCAGACACTCTTGAAGGACACTTTTTTCTTCTTTTGCACCAGCTTCTCTACCTATTCAGTATGGGATTCTAACTATTTACGTGAGTGGAGGTAATGTACTCCAGAGGAAGTAACAATTTTCCTATACTGAAAATGTATTTCTGATAGATACTTACCTCTTCTGACACTTCTCACCTTTCTTCCCCACTGAAAATTGTTATTTCCATCTTCTACTAAAACTTGAGGGGATAGTCACATGAATGATGATAGATGTTGCACTCTTATTGGTGGGGGGTTGATGCATAATGATTTGTACGAGACAGATTTGAATCAGTCAGTTCCAATTAAAGAGAGATAAAGAATTGTGGTATGCATAAAACATTTATTTGCACATAGAGGGCAACACTGAACAAGAGTAGCTATTTTATGTGAGTAAAGGTAAGTACCTATCAGAAATACATTTTCTGTATAGGAAAATTATAACTTTTAACAAAGTGTCTTAGCATATGATGTCCTTAGATATAGATATATGTATAAAAACTAGCTTTCACATCATTGATTATGTGGGTTAAATAAATCATAAAAGCTAAACATGACAAACTTTCAAACGTTATTCAAGTGTAAGAAAAACATTACTTAAAAATAATATTTTATCTCTGTCTCTCATACACATGCATGTATATCAAAAGGGAACTGCATATAGCTGTTTCACTGTGTGTATATATATATTACTATTGATCACCTTCAAGTAGGAATTCAGTAACTCCCTCCCCTCCCCACATAACAGTAAAAAATTACTCAAATAAGCTCTTACCAGATATACATATTTACTGTTCTCTATCATCACAATTTATTGAATACATTTTTTGAGACTTATTTGTGACAAACCAGTATTAACCTGTCATTTAACAACAGCTGTCATATAACACATGGACAAGGGACTATTTGGTCTTTGGAAGTTGTTCTTGCTCACCCATTCTATAGAAGATTAAATATGTAATCCACAAATCCTTTATTAACCTCCACTACTCTTGATAGTAATTCAACCACCCTATTAGAAAAAAGTTGTCTAAACTGGACCCTAGTCTTTCTTTATCCAAATATTTATCTTGTGTTGTTTCCTTCTGTTGTCTTCAGAAAACAGTTAAGAGAAATTAAAGGCTTCTATCCTGCCAATCCTCAAATAATCTAGTAAACTTCAATAAGATCTTTCTTACCTTTTTTTTTTCACAAGAGAAATTAACAACCTGTCCATATAAGATAATTCTGCAATATTTGAATCATATGTGTAATCAGGAAGAAAAAACAATTATCAGCATTAACAAATCATTATAACCATCTGACTAAAACAAATTGTGATATTGGTTTTTATCAAAAGTTATATTTGTTACAATTTATTTTCAAGTGCATTGTGTTACAACATTAAGATTAGAAAACCAAAACCAATGTTTTTTGGCACAATGTAAGATAAAATCTTTATTAATAGTTTCAGCTGATTAGTTTTGGTAACTTATTGGAACTAGTTGGCTGTAACCATATAACCTCCATCCACTTACACTGGTGAAAGTAATTAGCCAACCACAAATACATGCATGCACATACACACAAACATATACAAGCACATGAAACAAAAAAACTGAACGTATTAAGAAACTAAATAAACACAGCCACAACACTATGCTCACCCAATAAAATCAATAAAATAAAACAACGCTTTATCAGCATCAACAAATTTCCTCAAAAACTGTTGAAAAAATTATACACACACACCTAGATTGACAACACAATCAACAACAAACAAACAATAATAAATCCCAAGATACAACAAACTACAAAACCTTACACTGCTGCATTCCATATGTTCCTGACATCAGTGAAAAAATAACCAACATAAGGAAAAAACTTAAAACACTATTGCAATAAACACCAAAACCAGATACAAAACTAAAGTTTATACTGTGTAAAAATTACATTGACAAACATAACACCAGTATTATAATTTATAAAATACAATGCAACAACTGCCATGACTTCTATATTAGAGAAACAAGCAGAAAAATGGAAACCAGATTCAAAGAACACAAAAAACATCTTCACACATTTTTGAACACTGCAAATCAAATAAACACAATATAACCATAGAAAACACCCAGATACTAAGTAGGGAAACAAATATAAACAAATGTGAAATCAAAGAAGCCCTACTTATACAGCAACTAAAACCAAAATTAAACAAAAATAAAGGAACACCTTTATACCTATAGAAATTAATAACCTAACATCTAACTGCAACACCCCCTACAATCCCATACTCATTTTTACTCTTGTTCTTAAGATGTGTGCTTGGCAATGGTCAGTTACAAACTCTTTGTTAACCTGAAGATGACTTAGGAGGGTTGAAACATTGTTCTCTGCTTTATTAGTAAAAGTGTTAATACCCATACCAGCCATTCTGAGATACATTTTACATCAAATTAGTTTGTTGTCATCGAGGACATGTACGAGATACATTGATTTTCACATCAAAACAATAAGCTATCATCTACCACAGTTTAAATTGTATATCAATTGTACATGATCACCATTTGGAAATAGAAATACTTATTGCAATTTTAATGAGTAACTGAGACCACAACTTATCATAAAGGGTGCAGTGATTAAAGTTTTATTGCTGAATGCTTATAACTAGTAACAACCAAGTCATATCAGCCAATACAAGTATTTAGTATTAGCATACCGTTTTTATTCGTTTATAAGACGATTCGCTTATAAGACGGGTCCCAACTTCACCTGA
The DNA here is from genome assembly GCF_004210375.1 of Tachypleus tridentatus. NCBI lineage: Eukaryota > Metazoa > Arthropoda > Merostomata > Xiphosura > Limulidae > Tachypleus > Tachypleus tridentatus. The sequence continues at coordinate 59,730,199 of NC_134826.1, read as the reverse complement.
GAGATTGTCGATATTCTGTTTAGACTTGTTTATAAGACGAAGGAAGGAAAGCAGGTAACGAGAGAAAAGTGAAAAAAATGGAAATTAATAGAAACCTAATTTTGGGTTTCGTATACGATATTTCGATTTCAGATTAGAAGGAGAAAAATAGAAGAGATAGAAAAGTGAAAATAAATGAATAAATCCAAACTCGGTGTTCAAGCGTTTAATGGAATTTCATCAACTATTTTATTTACTGTATGATAAATATTCATATTTAAAACACATAACAAAGAACAATCTAATGCACAAAACTTATCACAACATATTTCAGTATCAAAGTACGTTTATGCTAACTTTTAAACCACATTTCTTCAAAGTATTAAAAGAGTTTATGCAAACTGCACTTTAATAGAACACAGCAAATCAGTATGCAAGTTATGAAATTCAAAAGCCTTCAAATTATTCGTTGTCGCTATCTCCAAACAGTTCATAAAACTGCTCCTCAGACAATCCATCATCGTAGAGGTCACATTCCTCCGTGTTCTCCACAATCACAGATCTAATAATAACAAGATAGCTCACTTCCCTATTTTCACTGTCTGAAATATCTGCACAGTTCTGAGTGAACTAAATTTATTTTCTATGTCTGTAGACCTCGCCTATAAGATGGGCCCCCCAATTTGAGCTCGAAATCTCGAGGAAAAATCCCCGTCTTATAAGCGAGTAAACACGGTAGATGAAGTACTTTAAACCAATGAAACAAATTAAAATTTAACCTATGGGTTATTATTTTTCTAGTTGCACTTATAATAAAAATTCACTGATAGTAGTTGGAGCATTTAGTTCAGGGCTTGAATAGAAATGAATAACAGTAATAAAAAATTTAAAGAAATAACTTGTGTTGATGTGTATAGAAACATTTAGCAAAATAAAAATGCATATATATATATATATATTAACTTTTTAAATGTATCTTTTGTTAGTTCATGGTAGACACTTTGTATCTGTAAACATAATTACTTACTTTTTCACAAGAGTCAGCATAAAACTATTCGATTTACTTTACATAATTTAGCCTAACTACTAAAGGTGTGATGATACTAGTATAGTATAGTTAGACTGTGATACAGTTGGATTGATATATTGTCCAATACAGTTCATGTATTTTCACAACTTTGGCAGGCTTTCAGAATTTCCAATTAAGTATTTTATTAAAAAAATTAATGATTCAATAAAGAAAGATGAGTCTTGAGTCCTACATGTTGTCTTCATTTCTTTTATTAAAAACATTATATGCAAAGTAACAACAAATTGACAGTAACAAAATAGATATATAGGTATTAAGTTTTTTTATTTTACTTCTCTTGCCAACTGCTACTGTAAAATGTGAAGTACCATATTTTTCAGTGTATAAGATGCACCCCTATTTTCAAGGCTACCTTCAGGGAAAAAATATTTTTCACAGTTATCACTTATTTATTTGTTCAACATCAGCATAATCTTTTGTTATTTTTTAGAATACTTCAAAAGTAGCATCTAATATAATAAAATATGGTTGTTTCATACATTTACATCAAAACATTGTACATTCATTATGAAAACTTTAAAAATCTTCTTTTGCATCACTGAATTAACCGAAACATGGTTCTGGAAGTTCACTCTCATTTGTCCTCAAACAATATCATCTTTGGTGTCATTAAGGCAATTGTTCACATAACATTTTTAAATACCTTTATTACAGTTTCCACACTTTGGGGAAGAAATGTTTGGTACTTTTAAACATTAAGGAAACAAAGAAAAACTGCTTACTTGACATAAACCACTTCAAGATATGCCTTACTTGTTATGCATTAACAAATATAACTTTGATTCCAGTTGTTACATATTTCAAATCATTTTGTGGCACATATGAATACTTCATAAGTGGTATATTACCAGAGATATGCTACATGCAAAAATAACAGACCTTTAAAAACGTTTAGCATTTACTGGAGGGATTTTAATCTGAGATGAACCTCTGGTGTTTTTTTTGTTATGGCTGCTAAGGCTAATCAATTATTTCCAAGTGTGAAATATTAAAATATCTTTTGCTGTAAATATGATATATATCTTCAGTGTTTTTCATTTAATATTTTGAGTGCCTGGCAGGTTTTGTTAAGCCAGATTTTCAGGTGCATGGTTCACAAACTGTTACATACATAAAGAAACTTTACATAAAATATCACTTCTAAAAATAAGCAAATTTGAAACCTACACTATATAAGCTATCAAATTGTAATACTCTTATAAATTTTACAGTTGTAAGTATTTAACGGTGGCAAAATTTGAGCAGTGATTTACTCTTTATTTTACATTTTTTTGCTTGCCTAGTGTCCTTGTCATTGAAACATACTTTTTGGACATTGTTTTAATGACTTTTGAATATTATGCTTTCCTCATAAAGTTACAAGCTCAAGTTGTGGATATATGTTAGAATAAGAAATTGTTACTGCAAGTTTAATCATGATTGAAATATTTTTTTTAGTTCATAATTTCAATAATCATATTCCATCGTAGTGGCCTTGAAACATTTGGTAACATCCAAATTTCAAACAGTGTCACTAAAACAAGTATAAATACATAGCAGTATGTTTTATAAATTTTATATGAGAAGGACATTTCTATTTAGAATTATCTTTCTTACATTTACTTCCAGTATGGGATATACCTCCCTTCACAAGATTAACTGTTTTCATTTGGTTGTTGTCATCTAATTGTGAACTTTTTTTAAAATCATGGGTTTGATTCTCCTTGGTGGACTCAGCATATAGCTAGATGTGGCTTTGCTATATGAAAACACACACCAATGCATACCACAAACCTTATGCTCCCTCATGTTGGAATTGGAAGATTCTGTCATGTCTCTCATGAATCATCATGCATCACTTGTTAACCAATACAAACATGACAAGCTCATATGATGCAGATGGATCCCTTTACATTCCCCTACTTAATCCTCAATTCATGTTTGGCAGCATTTGAATGCAGACATCTTTCTTTGGTTCCAGTTCTGGCTTTAAGTGGTTTTTCTTCATTTCACTTCCAGTTTATTTGGATTAATTTCACTTTTGTTTTGAAAGTATTTCTTTACACATGTTTTGCTGCCAAATCTTTCACTTTTTTTGACAAAACTAAAGCACGTGTTTCTAGGTTTATGCTACCACTTCAAGTCTGTCTATTTTGTTTATAACTATGCTTCAGACCTCAGGTATTAGTGACACATTGAGGGATTTATTAGCCTTTCTGGGAGTTTGAGCATATTGTGGATGTCCATTGTTTTTCCCCTGTGCTTTTTGTACCTGGCACAGTTAATGAGGATCTCAATAGTTTTCCTCCACCCTCCAGCATAAGATGTGCCTTTCCATGCCCTGCTTATGGATTTTGTTTGGTCTTGTTCATTTCTGAGGACTGTATATTTCAGGTATTTGATGTTTTGTCTATTGCTCTTTAAATTTTAATTATATGGCCCTTGTCCTTCATTTTCTTGTTAGTTATGGAAAAAAAAATTCCCTATTCCTTAATTTTTGCTTTACATTTTGCCTTCCTTTCCCTTCTGCAGACAGTGTTTGTGATGTATATTTGTTATGCTGTCTCTTTTACACTGTTCCACAGCACCTGTCTTCAGTTCAGTCCTTCCTTCTTTGTCTTCATCTACTTGTGATGTTAACTCCTTTTTGCCTAATTTCCTTTCTTCTCTTTTTATTCTCAGGATTTGTATGAAATTTTATTTCTGTACATGTTAGTGGCTGTTATATTATTCATGAAATTTCCTTCAATGGTTCTTATTCCTGGCTATTCCTTCCCAGGCAATTTTCTTTCTCCCTTTATCCCTCTTAGTTGGGTTATTCCTCAAGTTATCTTTCCATCTTCTTTTTTCCTCACTTCCAGTCTACCTCTTCACTTTTTCCTCGTGCTCTTCTCTAAGTTGGCCTTGAATGAAATTCTGAATTCAGTCATGTTGTCTATTGTGACTGTGTTCATTTCCCATTACCTCCATTGCATTGTAGTTTCTGTATCCTTGGTGTATCACTTACTGCCTGTGGCTATACTCTATACTTCGGTGCAGCATGGACAGCGATCAAGTCTTTCTTAATGCTTTCTTTTGTTACAAGTGCCTGTTCTTTGCTCTTGGATTCCACTTTCTGGTGAATGATGCTTGACCAGGTATTCTTTAACTATTAAATCTGCACGGTATGCTGTGTGCTTTTGCATGGTCATCATAGGGATGGGGTGTTCCACCAGATTGCTTGTAGATGAATAACATCACAATATTTGCTTCATAAATATGTCTGTTCTGGAATGTATCATCCAGGATGACAAGGGTAAGGCAAATTGGGATAACTGCCCATCCCTATCATTCCTTGAGTAAAGTATTTGGTATGGTCTGTTTTTCAAAATAAGGTTTTATGGTTACACATTGGACACTCTCAAATGATAATGATCCTCCAGACTCTCCAATATGTTATATCTTTCTCTTCTTCAGAGGGTGTATGGGAGTCTTTGTCACTTTCCAGTTCCAAGCTGCTGGGATGGTGGACCATGGAGGCTCTCTCCTGGATGGGTTCCACATAGGTGACTATAACCTTTCAGTTGAGAGCAGAGTGGTTGTGTTCTGCTGGTGTAAAACGACAAAAAAAATGATGTTGCCTCCACTGGTGTTGCATGTACACTGGGTGTCCTCATCTTACCCTTGCAGGATATTGGTTGTTTACAGAGATTTTAGATTGAATGAACCAATCCTCACATTTCTTAACACTGGTTGCATCCATACTTCATTAACATTTATGGAATGTGTCCTTATCCTACTTTCATGGGATGTCATTCCCCATAGAGGAAGTTTTGGATTAGAGTGAATCAATCCTCCAAAGTCCTTACACAAGTAGAAATATCCTAGAATTGGTGTGGATCTTAATCCCCAATTCCTGGGTAAGAGGTGAGGTAGACATGGTACTGAGTCTACCCTTGTAGGATGTCAGTTCCCCATAGAGGAGGTATTTGATGCTGTATACCTACCATGTAAGGGTCTGCCATACCATGATCATATTACATCTCACATTTTCCATCCTTATGTTTCCCAAATTTTATACAAAGGTGAAGAGTGTACCTGGCTCAGAAGTGGTATGGTGTTCCCATTTTCTCTCATGATAGAGCTATTCTTCAGATAATTTCAGGGGTGTATCTGGTTCTTTCTTGCACAAGCCCCTTTTCCATTTCTATGTTGGATTCTAATTAATCTTGTGAATGGAAGCAAGCACTGCATTGGAAGTTATATTTTCCCAACACTAAAAATGTATTTCTGATAAGTACTTATCTCTACTCACACTTTCCACCATTTCTCTCCACTACTGCTTCTGCCAAATATCAAGTGAGGGTAAGGAAGACGGGAGTAGAGAGAGCCACATGTATGACTTGAGCGTATCATGCTTGTATTAGTTAACAAGTGACACATGAGGAATTGCATAAGAGATGTTGGAATCTTCCAAATAAATATTATACTAAAGAAGAACTAACCTATATAAAAGATTTTTTTGGTTTTTGGGTCTAGTTTGAAAACAAATAGTTACTCCTGCTAAGCCAGATAACACTATATATTATTAAATCAGTAAACAATTATCATGAAATGATTGCAAATTTTATGAATTTATACGACAAAAAAATAATCAATATAACTTAGTTATTATTTGAAATTAAAAAAGAATGTTTGAAGAAAATGTTACTCTTTTAAAAATTTAAAGCATGGAATTAAATATTAATGATTTATCAATTTAATTTATTATTTGTGATATCTACACCTAAAAATTTGAAATATCCTGTATCATGCACTTATTTTGTTATGTTTGATTTGCAGTTAGTTTTATTTCATTCACTGAAATGAAGATGTATTTAAAATTTTTCTGTTAATCTTCAGTATTTTAAGAATATTAATAAGAACACTCTTGAGACATTTTTAAATCTCATGTAAAACTACTGTGTCTGTACATATGTTCTGTCTGAAAAGATATAGGTGTAGCTTAACAAACAATGTTTACTTGACTTAAAATGTTAGGATATTGTATATAAGGATTGTTTATAAACTTTAAATGTTAAGCTTAGGAAATTTACAATAATAGTAATACTATGGAGAAAGTTTGGTAGTCAGGGGCCAGTTTCTACACCACAAAAGTGTTTCATAATAGTCTGTTTTTATGCTAACCCTTTTTTCGTCACTTTAATTTTTCAATCTCAACTTACTGTTGAAAGAAATTATTAAAAAATACCACACAAACCATTAACTCCACTGTAATAAAGTAACATAAATCATTGTCTCAATTCATTTTTAATGTAAATCAGGGAATTAATTTAGGATGTATACTTGGCATAATTTGTAACATTGGAAAGTCTCCATGACATATTTAATACAACATGTTTTGTTTAAGTGTTAACTATTTTGTGTAATATAATTGATCTAACAATAACACTAAGTTAGTAGTTTTTCTATAAAATAGTTTAACATTATACCAAGGAAGGGATGTTATTTTTTAGAACTGACTGTATGGCAAACACTCTTTTTTTCAGGCTAAGCATCTCTTTTTCTGTAATCTACTTAATTTGGGTTGTAGGATTTAATATTGTCTTGTGTAGCATTGTCTGATTAGAACAGGATAGTGAAATACCCTGCTTTTTCCAACATTAATTAAGATTGGGAAAGAAAATGTTGCATATTATTCATGTTAATCAAGTTGTACCATGTGATAACATGCTTTCTGTATTATTTTTACCTCTTGTTTTACGTCCTTATTTTGTTGAAACCATCAAACTATTTAGTTTCCCAAAACAAAAACAAGGATTTAATGCACCTAGAGTTTAGTATTTAAAAGGTTCTGTGAGTAATAGCAGTAAGGAAGGGTCAGAGGCAATGGTATAGGACACCAGTAAGAAATGTTGTCTGTATGCCTCACCAGAAAATATTTTTCTTGAAGTCATTCAGTTTTGGACTTATCATAATGGTGTTTACTGGTCCTGTTGAGTGTCATGTTATGTTGTTGTAACAAAAACTATTGTGCTCTTATTCAGGTGGGTTGTATGCATGTGAGATAACTGTTTTTGATTCTATTCCAACCCAAAATATATTCTCAACTCAAACTGAAATGTTTTTTTTTTTCATCTAATTTTTCTATTGACTTGCATAGCTATTAGTATCATATTGTGTGTGTACTAGTATTGAAACTTTAGTTCACATGAATTACACTATGTTACAAAATTTTTACTTTGTCTTGTTCCTGGGCAGAAAGTGTTATTTCCCAATTGCTTATGCCTAAAGTAAATGGAAAAGACCTATTTTTCTTTTCAAACTTTGTTTTTGTGACCTGGGAGCATATAACAAAAACATGATGGGAGACTATATTTGGGGGGTGATACGTTAAAGTGATTTACATTACAGTCGCAAATCTTGAAAAACTACTCACTTTTAAACATTTTTGTTTAACTTTAGTATAAATACATGTAAATCTTGATTCATATGTTGTTTTATTCAGACCTCACATAAATGAAAATGTGCAAATTTGCCTGTTTTGCATAGAAAATAGGTTAATTCCTAAATTTCAGTATCCATGTCACAAAAGCAAAATTTGAAGGGAAAAATGGCCATTTTCTGTATTTTTAAAACATAATCAATTAAGAAATAACATATACTATCTAGGAACAAAATTTATGTTACATAGTGTTACTTGTGTTTTTTGTGGGGGTGATGCAGACACCACTGCTGTACTGGTAAATTAAATTTGCTTTTACCACTGATTAGAGGGGGAACAAAAATATCAAATGAAAACAAAACATGTCACTGAAACTATAAGCATTGGTGATCCTTCATACATGCAATGCAAAGTTTTCCAAGTTGATGGAAGTCAGCTATGTGGTTGTAAGTTGACCTTAATTTAATTTTTAATTTAAAACAACATACAAACACATGTAATTTGAGTGCTTTCCTCTTGGAGTCATCTTGGATGCCCTTTCAGAAGACAGAACTGTTTTATATGTAGACTTGTCTTGACATATTTATTCAAGTACATTAAAGTTGACATTGTGAAGTTCAGTTATTATGTATAACACAGATACACATGGTGCAGTTTTGTTGTAACTAAATAATGAAGTTATTTATACAATTTAAATGTAAATGTATATTACAGAGTTTAGTGGTACTATTTGTATACTTAATTCATATGAGTTGTTACATTTACCTTTTAAGTTATGTAATATACAAAAAGTACTGATTTGAATAGTAGTTTTAAAATAAAGCATATATGTAGACACATACCTCTTAATTTCTCTGTAAGTAACAATTTCTGTTGGTTAGGTATTATATACAAGTCATCCTTTTTGAATTCTTTAAAACTTAAAGCATATATTACAGTTTATCACATGGCATATACACATATATTTTAGTTGTTTTTATTACTGTTGTTCATCAAGGTTTCTCTTTCAAAATTTTCTCTGTAGGGGTACTTGATGACTAATGTGGCATAGGGCATTTTAGTGCCTAAGGTACAGTGTGTTTATAAACATTGATATGGTTGTATTACACAAGGCTTTTTTACTAATACATGTGCAACTCAAATAGCACACTTATAAGCATGGTTGAAATTCTCAAGAAAAAAATTTAGAGATATTCAGTTGGGTAAAGTGGGCCTGTTTTTGAAAAAGGAAAAAAAATCTTCATGTAAACATGAAAAATGACAAAGCAGCTCAAGTAAGTTCAAGTGCTGGCATCACTATCACTACAAGTAAGTTCAAGTGCTGGCATCACTATCACTACAAGTAAGTTCAAGTGCTGGCATCACTATCACTACAAGTAAGTTCAAGTGCTGGCATCACTATCACTACTTTATGGAAAATAAACTCCTTATTAAAAACTTCATTAATAAGAAAAATGTGTGTATTCACTTTTATTTAATGAAATAATGCAAGTTTGTTTTTTAAACTAGCTTCTCCACCAAGATTTGTGTCTTTAGAACAGTTTATGAAGGCAGCCTCTAGTATATCTGACATGTTGCTGACTCATGAGATAGCTTTGAATGAAGATTTTGCCTTAGAAAAAAAAGAAGCTACTGGAAATAGGTTAGTTTTTAGAAAGACGATGTGTAGCAAATTATCATGTAGGAAGTTGTGAAATTGAATAATATAAAGAGCTATATGGAAAGTTGAAAAGATATACATGCTAGGCCTTTAAACTGTTGGTGCTACTTCAGACTTTTTTGTGTACTGTATCTTTTTTTACCTTCAGTATTTTGCTCTGTTTGTTTTTTCTCCAAAATACACCAAGAGCTCAACAGTATTAGGCCTAACTCAAATATTACACATGATATAAGAAACAATTGTTAAAAATTATAATTTTAGTGTTTATGCAGAAATAGGTTAAGGATTATTTATTTTAAGACTTCTACAGTGATATATATATATATATATATATATATATTTTGTTTTTTCTAAATTTGATTGGTAGTTTGTCCACCAGAAATAAAACATCTACTGAAACTATTATTATCAAAAAATGTGTATCTCAGTATAACAGTGGTATGTTTTTGCAGATTTATACTATTGGAAACTGGGTTTTGATATCTGTGATAGGCTTAATAAAAATTAAAAAAATGAAATACTGTACTGAATATGATGCAATATGCACATGTGTGTTTACATATAAGATAAGAGTGCCTTACAACTGCAAAAATAGACAATAATCTGCCAGCTTCCAGGGTATAGTCTACTTGTGATAAGTTTTTTTTTCAATAGGTGGTGTATGTTGTTTTTTAGAGCTACTCTTCTGAAAACAGTTTATTAGCACTGCTAAGTTTTTTTTTTTTTTTAATTTTGAGATTTGATAAACATTAAAATTTTTAACATGTTTCTTGCACTTAACTGTAATTTCTGTCTTTGATTTTTGTCATTGTTTTTGTATAAAAATTTCTTTGTACTTGATTATTGGTTTCTTTTTAATAGTAAAGGAAGGTATTAAAAAGAAAGTTCAAACATTTTGTGCAGTATTCTGATTAAAAGTATTTAAGTGTAATAAAATCTCAAGAATTAAAAAAGGCATTTTTTAATGTAAAGTTAAAATAAACCTCAGTGAATGAGAATTTCAGGTATAAAAAGTTTAAATTTAGTATCACTAAATTATATTTACAAGTAGATAATAAGATATATAAGTTATGCTAAATTCTCAAAAATGTAATTACTGTTGCTGATGTTGTAATTAATAATAGTAGATTTTGTGATGACTGAATTGTTATTTACATATATAAATTCAACATTTGAGATACCTGACAATAATATTTTAATTAACTTTTGGTTAGATATTTGAATAACCCATCAAAAATGAAAACTGTTTTGCTGGTATTTTGAAGAAAATGTGTGTGTAAAATTTGTACCTGCATTTAAATTTGATTTCTAATTTGGCAACTAGAGGTAAAAAATTCCAGAAACTCTTATTCACAGAAAATGAAAGAACTGTACTAAATATACTAAATTATGTATACCTTGTTTTAAAATGGATGTGCTATTAACTTATATTTCAGTGGCTCTGACCTCTTGGATCTTGGTACTAAAAGGGCATTTAATGGAACTTTTCTTACTCATTGGTAAACTAACAAAAACATTTTTATATAGAGATATATTCATAACTTTCAATTAGGTGATGGTTGAAATATAAAGAGTTTCTTTTATATGAATGGCATTGTAATTACATACAATTATATTAACTGCCCTTGAAGATGTATGTGATACTTTGTTAATGTTTATTTTAAGAGATTATCTTACTTTAAATACCCACTAAAATAGGAATCTCTGTTTGAGGTTGATATGCATGATTTAAGATTTAGTAGCACAACTATCTGGTTTACTCTTATTTGTAAACTGTTGATACAATTTTGTTATTCCAACTAAAATTAAAGTATATGAGTTTCAGTAACATATCTGTCTTGTTTCACAGAATCTGAAACCTCCATGTCTCAGATGGTCCTTGATATTCCCTCTTTTTTTGTTTATACCAAAGTGTTCTCCTTCATTTTAATACACAAGTGAATGGATATTCTTTTAATTTAAAGGACTTCTACTGTTCTTCATGAAATTTTGATAGTCCTTGTGGTTCATTAAGTTGTGGACAAAAATATTCATATATCTTAAAAAAAATGAATTATACTGTTTTTTTTTAAATTAACCTTTTTGATATTTTTCAGTTACTGTGTGACCTTTTTAGGAAATCAGTTCTTGCAATTTTCAGTAGAGTTTCTGTAAAGTTTCCAGAAAACATTCATTGGTGTCAGAAATATTTGCAAACCAGGAGGGAAGATGTTGCTGCTATATGATTAAGTTATGCTCTTAAACTTACATTTATAGATTATGGTAAGATTATGGCTATGTTGTATGATATGCAATTTTTGTCTTCAAAGAAATTTACTTATCATTAGACTTGATAAAGAAAAAAAAACAAATTTGCTGTTGTTGCCATTGTGTGCAAAACAGTACAGTTTTGTTTATCAAACCAAACCCTGTTAAATGTGGACACATTCAGTCACTTTCTTAAAGTTAGCAAATGGTGATCTTTCAAATTGTGATATGTATTCCAGTTTTTGACTTAAATTTTCTTAACCTCATGAGTTACATAAATAAAACTAATTTATGTTTTACTTCTAGTCTCCAAGATCAAGTTAAGAAAATAGTACAACAAGCATTTTGGGATTTATTAGAGGAAGAACTGAAGGAAGATCCTTGTAATTACATCCAGGCTATGGTTTTGTTAAATGATGTGAAAGAGGTAATCATTTGTTCTTTGTTATGCAAAAAAAAAATTGAGTTCTTAGATAACTGATATTAAATCCAACTAGTGTTATTGTTAGTTAAGAAATGCTTAATATTCATAATTACAAATGTTAAATTTGCTGTTGCATTTCAAATGCGTGTAGGAAATAACAGTTTTTGATTGGTTTAATTTACCATTTACAATTTTATGGCATTAGGGTGAATAGAAAAAAAAATTGAAGTGTTTGTGTTTATTTTGTTACAATTTATGATATCTGAGATCATCTGATATTTGTTTAAAAGAGAAAGGTAGCATTAAGTAGAAATAGAAACACTGTAGTTTTGAAATTGATAGTTAACTGGCAGTTAGTTAGTGTGAGAATGTAAGAAACTGAATTCTTGAAACTATCAAACAGGTAAATAAATCTTTTACATTCTATTTTGAAATTCAATAGTCTCAGAAGTGGCAAGAAAAGCATAAATTTTCAAAATACATCTTCAAACTTACTTTGTGGTAATATGCTAGTAAAAGTAATGAATTAATGTTGAACATGGTGCGGTTTTTGTGGGATTAAGTGTGAATGATTGTGTTAATACTATATACGTCATCAAATGGTTGCCTTAGATACCATATTCATATGTTTGAAACTTTTACCTGTGTATGACACATTCTTCACATTTTATGTATGTATATGTGACTGTGGATTGAGAAACTATTAGGTGATTGTAGTTTTAAAATTATACTAACAGTTGCTTTATTTTTTCTAAATAGTAATAAAACTTGTTTACAATCTTCTCATATATCCAGGGAGATACTGTATACTAGAAATCTGAAATTTTAATTTCCTTGAAGCCTCTGAAGTTATGAGAAAGAAGCAGCTTAAAAAAACAACAAATTCAATGTATTTATTCATCATTATTGTCTACTTCTTATAAATTTGTTTGATTTTTTTACTGTTTCATTGTATGTTTGTTACACTGTAATCACGTGTATCAGGATGTTGATTAATTTTCATTCAAGAAATAATTTAGGTTGGAAAATCTTTCTTTAAGTACATGCATGCATAACTTTTTGGAAAAAATTGTATCCTTCAAGTGTTTAATATAACACTTACTGTATGATTACAGGGATTGATGACTTTACTGCTGCCTCAACACAGTCGATTAAGGACCGAGATAGAGGAAGTCCTAGATATTGACTTAATTAAACAACAAGCTGAGAAGGGAGTCCTTGATTTTCAGAAATATGCTAACTTTGTGTTGTCTGTGATGACTCGTCTCTGTGCTCCAATTAGAGATCAGAGAATTCAGGAACTTATGACTGTGACAGAAGTTTCGACTTTATTCAAGTACAAATATTATTTCAGTGTTTTTTTATACAAAATTATTGATGTATTGACAGAAGTTAGATAAATGTATTGTTGACTTTATTCAAGTACAAATATTATTTCAGTATTTTTTATACAAAATTATTGATGGATTGACAGAAGTTAGATGAATATTTTGTTGAATGTAGAAATTGTCAATTTTTTATCCTGAAAATACAATGAAAATGTGTAAAACATTGAAGTTGATATTTTTTAATGAATTATTATTCAGTTTTAAATATTAAAAGTTGTGCATGATGGCAAAACTGGATTGCTTTAATAGTGTTTTTCTTAGCAGCATACTGAAAACAGTCTGGACCAAAAACATAACCAGTTTTATTGATTTGTTTTAGAGGGATTTTAGAAACTATTGATTTAATGAAACTTGACATGGCTAATTTCACAATCAAGCAGTTTAGACCCCACATTCAACAACATTCTATAGATTATGAACGCAAGAAATTTCAAGAATTTCTGGAAAAGCAGAAGGGTAAGAATTTGCAAGTACTAAGTAACTAAAAATAACAGCAAGTTTCAGAAAACATTGCATATTTTTAAACTTCCCTGTAACTAAAAAAGTAGAAATATCCATTGAAAAATGATATAATTGTTTTGACATTAGTTCTGAAATGGAAAGTTTGTTTTGGTTTATTAATTGAGGTTTTTATTATAAACCGTAACCTGTGTAAATTTTTGTGCAGAATAAAAATATTATGAAACAAGCATGAAAATGATATTTTAATTAAATGCGAAGTATCTATTCATATTTTTTAACAAATATAAAATAAATTATTTTCAAGCACCAACAGCGTTGTAGTAGAAAAATTCAAGCGTAACTGTTTGTGTACTTTTAAGTAAATTAATATATGTTTAGGATTTAATTATTGTTTAATTTTCATATTTACACTTTGAGTTTTATATAATTGGTTAATATAGCCATTTCTCTGCTGCTTTAACTGGACCTTTTTGAATCATGTATGTCAAAATATTAATTACCTACAAACTGTTCTTCTGTATTGTTCCATTATTAATTTGACACGTTAAAGCTGTTCTTACCAGATTTTATTGTGTGTGCTCTTTTTCTTAATTTTTTTCTCTCTCTCTTTTTTTTTTTACTTTTCTAGTTTTAATGTATATACTACTGTGTTGTGATCCCTTTTTCTCCAGTTTAAGAATAACGTTGATACATAGTAATATTTATGTAGTTTTGTTAGTTTGTTCTCATTACATATTAATACTTCTATGCTGTGATAGATCCTGCAAGTTTTATATAATGTTGTGATCTGCTATTAGTCAATTTGTTGTTCTGCACTTCAATATGTAATCAAAATCACATTCAGTTTTACTTTGTCTCATCTTCCCTCTCTACAAATAAGGTACTATTAAATATCTGTGAAATATAGTTTCAGAGCTGTACCATTATCAGATGCTGTTTTTAAGTAATCATGTTTTATTTTTTGGTTTTTCTGTTACTAAAATGCAGGTTTCATAAGAAAACAGTGTTGTTAATTTTTCATTTTGCAGCTGTCCTCTCTGGATCTTAGTTATCCTTGCTGAAATTTGCACATATCTGTATCTCTAGGTCTTTCCATCTTTGCTTTTGAATTTAGCAGATACATCAAGTATGAATGACTTATTCTGCATTCATCTCATTAGAGAATAAATAAGATCATAATGTTACCAGTTTTCCTATTCATTTGCTTCTTATCTGGTACCTTTTGGTGACCATCCTAAGGATGCTAGGTGATAGTTTACTATACCTAGCCATAGAGATCTAGCATTGAACTGTCAAAGGTTATTCTGTTTACTTAAGCAGCTCATAAATAGGACTTGTATTCTCTAATGTAGATCCCAAATCACTACCAGTCTAAGGTTGAATCAAGAATAAGTTTGAATTCAACTCATTGGTCCAGAATACTAATTGAATCTACACCAACAACCCTTGATCTTGTACCTGCTTCATCAAAGTAAAGCTTTATATCTCATGTTCAGCTCATTAAGAATATTTTCACATTTTAGTTTTCTTTTTCCAGTCATGGCTTATACTTGACTGAAAACTAAACTTGTATATCAATGATCTAAGTACAGATAGCTGGGAATTATTAGAAGTGTCATTGGCTATTCTACAGGTAAAGCAGATTGCATTATCATATAATGACACATACTAGAATATAAGTATGATACTAGTGTGTTAAAGTTGAAAATTGAAAGGGGGAAAACTTTAAAATAAGTCATATATAATTAAGACTAAAGTACTACAGAGATGAAAAGCTTTATTTTTTAGGTGTTCATTTAGCATGTAACATTTGTTGTCATTTAGAATTATGCGTGGATGGCTTGGAATTCACACGACAGTGGTTATATAGGAGTTTTACAAAGCTGCAGCATTCATCACCTGCAGAACTCGGAAATAAAGCAAGTGCTAGTAAAGCCCCTGTTCCATCAGAGCACAATGTATTAGTAACAGCCTACATGGAGCTGCTTGAGTGGAGTGATAATAATACCTTTCCTGAAGTAAGTGAATATTTTGATTTAAATGTCAGTTTCTAGTTGTTGTTACGTTGCTGAGAGCACAGTACATAATTGTGTATAAACTAAAATATGTTTTTGAAAAGTGAAAATAAATAAACTTTAAAACCAAACAGATTTGTATCAAATAAGAATTATACATTAAAAAAGACCACATTTAAGCAAAGAAGGAACGAAAAGTTAAGCCTTAAATATTGTTTTTTTTATCTTTTGTTTCAGAAGAGTTTAAGTTTCAAAATGAGACACAGATCGACAGCTTTAAAACAAGTTTATAACCCTTGAACATATGAACATTGGGTGCATGAACAAAAACAAAATTTCAAATAGCAGGTATTGGTAAGGAGAGATTACTGGAGACTAACTAAATATCCTGTTTTGTAAACAACTGTTTCAGTGCAGTACTGTGTATGAGATGTGATGAGGTTTAGTTGAAAGTTCTAAACCTGTGATGTCATAGTTTTCTACGACTTTTAGAAAATATGATCGTATTTCCTTGTATGCATTCAGTAACATTTTCATAATGATTGAGAGAAATATCAACATTGACTTTGTAAAAATAGTTGTCAATTTCCTTTTGTACATTGGTAATTTAGCCATCACATGCATATTGGTAGAAATATTATGAAACATTCTAAAGTTTGTTTCTCTGCTTTTTTTCTTCATAAAACTTGTTTTACAAAAGTTGTGATGTGTTGTTATTAATTTGTATCATCTGATATAAAAGTAATTTGTGTGTTTACCTGACACATTCAGATGAATATGTATATATATATTTTATATATGTATATTATAACCATACATTTTTAAGCCATAAACAAAATGCATTAAAATTAAACCAAATAAACTGCATATTTTAAAAAAGATCTGAGGGTACAAGCTACAATGTGGGATTATAAAATGTATCCTAGGTTTTGGAGCTGACTTGTTCAAAATAAAATTTCGTGGAACTAAATATCTGTTAATATATGTCACTTGTTATTATTCTTTCCTTCTGCAATAATGATTATATTTTGAATTATGTCATAAGTGATTTTATTTTCAATATTTATTTGAAATTTTTTTCCTTATCGAACTTTCCAAAAATTATCTCTAAGTGAAAGTTGCAGTAAAAAAAATTAAATTTTTGTTTTAAGTATGAATTTAAAAGAGATTATAGAAAATTATGTTTTGCCTTAATTGAAAAATTACCACTAATTTTATTTTTATTCTTCATTAAGACTTGAATAAGAATTACAAATACCTGTAAAAAGACAGTTACAAAAGATAGCTAATTTTATAAGTGTGAACAATCATGTTGAATTCTTGTATTCAGTAATATATATAATAAACTAAAATTACATTATTTGTAAGTTTTCTTGTTCTATGTAGGAAACAAAACTAAAACTGTTAAGTGAAACAGGTCAGGTTAGTATTTAATATTTTGATAAACTTACGACCCTTTAATTATTATTATTTATTGTTTGAAAAAAAAACACAAGGTAATTGAACAATTGTTTGGATATTCCAGTTGAGACAAGAATATTGAAGAACAAATTGTTTTAGTAGCTTTTCTCATACTGGCCATGAAATTTTTTTTCAACCTTGGTTTGGTGCTTTTAGTTTTCTTGCTAGCTTTAAAAAGGCTCATTAACCTATTTATTAACCTAATCATATTTGAAATGGGCATCAGGTTTTTGATAAATTTAAATTTTAACACCCACTACTGTACTGAATTACTTTGTATTCTCCAAGTTGAACTGCCTACTCCATGAAAGTTATCTTCAGAAGATACAATGAAACTGATTCTCTTCTGCAGTGAGGGTTTAATATCAGCTGCTTTCATCATAAGTTAATCAGTACTTTTCTTCAACAAAAAGGTTTTATTAGTGATCTTTTCATCCAGTCAGTTTATTCTTATCCTTTTCTTCATTAATCTTTGTGTTATTTTCTTGTGCATCGTCCATTGCAATTTGTTATGTTTGAAAGTACAAACTTTCTAATGCTTATTCATCTTCTCAAGTGGCTTCAAAGGTTTCTGATGCGAACAAGGGATTTTTAAAATTGGAGGTGAAAAATTAGGAGTTGGTGTCTTTGAATGATTTAGTCCATTTTTTTTGTTTTATTTAGTAAAAGTGAAAGAACTTCTCAGTTTGTCATCTCTTCTCTTGTACATGAAAACATATTTGTACAAACCAGCCATTTTGGGCTCTCAGACTCTTGGTTCACCTCTTGTATTACCAACTTACAGATTGGATTTCTTCTAAGCTGTTCCTCTGTGTGTTTGGTTAGCCCATTCATTCAAAAAGTTACTTAACTTGACTGTTTTCTTTAAATCTACACAACTAACTTTTCAACTGTTTATTTCCATGGATGTTTTTTTTTTTTTATTCTTAGTTCTGCTTGTTACATCTAACATTTGTTTTCTGTTTTCTTTGTTGTCATTGTTCAGCTTTGGGCTTAACTACAGATTAACAATCTTTGTACTACTCTGTTGAATATGCCATTTTTTACTTTTTACCTTCTTTGTAGTTTGGCATGAGAATGAAGAGCAGATACACAAAACTATTCATTTCCCCTTCCTTTTCACCAAAGTATCAACCATTGTTTTTCTTTTTTTTCTTTTTTTGTTAATTATGATTTAACTACATAAATATAAATTGCCATCATATTAATATGTAAATGTAAAGAAATGTTATTAATGGATGTGATAGATGTGACACAAAACTTATTTTATCCATTTAAAGTTCTGCGTCAGTTTTGTGCACTGAGCTTTTTTTTTTTTTAAATGATAAGATAATGTTTAATGCAGATTAGGGAAAACTTTAACATCTAGCAAACTCTGATAAAACTTGTGATATGAACAATATTTGATAAATTTGTTGTTTATGTTTTTGAAATAATATTCCAACAATATGTAATCCAAAGATTGTGTTTTAGACTGTTACTGTCTGTTTTTTGTTCTTATTACAATAGGCATGTATAGCATTTAAATATATTTTTTCTGTAATGTTTTTAGTTTTAATATGCAGCACCAACTCCAAACCATCACTTTTAAAGCATTTTAATTGAATTAGAAATCATATTTTCAAGTAGTTATTTATAGTTTCTTAGAAATGTCAATATAATTTATAATTGCATTTTTTCCTCTTAAAGTCTCTGATTATGGACAAATCTAGATTCTTGACTATAAGAGACCAAGTGACCATGGCAACACTGGTGGCTTCTATGCTTTTAGTAACTTATGGTGTTATTGGTAGTCCTGTTCAAAGTGTCAGTGACTTTAAGGAACACCTGAAGGAAAATGTTATGATTTTGATGACAGGAAGTTCTCAGTGCAGGTCTGATTTCAAGTTTTGTTTTATTTATATCATCACTTTCAAACCAGATATGTGATGATAATTTACATATTTGTTTTGAGATGTTATGTATTTAACTTTTGTTCATAACAAGCTTCAAAGTTTATGGAGTCAACACACCACTCAGACCTCTATTTATGTCAAGCTTACATAACATTTTCTCTCTTATAAAGTTTGTGTCATTAAAATATTTCTTCAGAAATGATATTCTTTTTAATCAACATAACACAATCATTAAGTGGCATTTTTAGATTACAATTATTGTATGCTGTATAATTTTAACTGAAAAGGTTTTAGTATTAAATTTTTGTACAAATAATTAAAAAATCAGGATTTGTCTTAAGATAAAATGGTTTGTTTTCTAAGTTGTATCACCAATAGTACAAAGTTCAGTTTAATATTTACTGAGGAGTTTTTCTGAAGTAAGTAATTCAAAATACAATACCAGTAACTTCTACAATAGGCAAGTTCTCATTTTAATAATTGAAACATTTCAACCCATACTACTGAGTTTTTATCAGTTAACACCTGATAATGATAATATGGGCAAGATATTGTAATTATTAAAATGAGAATGTGTCTACTTTTAAAGTTGCTGCTATTGTATTTTGGAAAAGTTCCAATTTTGTTTAGCACTATTGAAATACTTTTGTGTATTTAACATTATTTTATAAAAAAATATCTTTTCTTAAAAAATAAATATATTAAATTATTCTATTTCATCTTTCCTTCTAAAGAGTGCAAAAAAATTAAAAAGTATTACTTTGCATCATTTACAGTTTTTTTTTATTCTGTGTTTTGCAAATTCCAGAGAAAGTGAACTTTCTTCTAAACTAGAAGGTGTTTCAGTTTACATTATCCAAGAGTGTCAGAAGTTTCTCAAAAACCATGACTTTAAGTCTCTCACTGGTGATCAGGAGGAGAGCTTAACAATTCAAATCCGTAACATCTCATCAGCAAACCATAGGGTTCGAATTATTGTCAGTAAGTGAATATTAAGTCCTGTATGAATATTGTTTTGTCCAGAAGTTTATATAACCTACAGTACTGTGCAAAAGTGTGTTAGGGAAAAAGAATGTGTTGCTATTCTTTCCATGCTGTTACAGAATGTAAATTTCAACACTATGATAATGCTTCACTGATCTCTGTTGACTATAGAATGAGCCAGGATGAGAATACATATCCTTTAGTATATCATTGTATTTGTACCAAGGGCATATTGGAAGGGTTCTGGTTAAATAAGCATACTGATCAAATTTATGGTCTGAAATAACTGTCATGGTATCCCATACAATGTCTTAACTATACAGAAAGAAGCTAGGAAAGAGCTGACATATAGTACTGGTGTATGCTAGAAGAAATAAACTTATTAACACTCCATATATAAACCTTGATATAAACCGTGTTTAACACTATATTAAGTTTTATAGTTATGCCATGGCCCAAAAAGCATAGAGCATTGTCAGTACAGCAGAGAGTTTTCATACATTGCATTTGGAGAATGCCTATTGGTTGTATCAGTCAGTGGAAAGACAACTATATAAAATTTTCACTGTGCTAGCAAAGCAAAGCTTGCTTATTCTGATGTGTAATAGCAAGTTGTTGCTTTAAGAATTAAAGATAAAGGGTTAGTTATTTATGATCTTGATATATATGCCTTAAAAGAGACAAGTGTGTGCTATCAGAGTTTGCTTCTAAAAATAGTAATATGTAATCAGTGCTGTTTTGAAATGTTACTTAGGGTTTTTGGAATCGTACTTATGAATTAATATTAAGTTTGTTTTCTATGAGTATTATGGTAAATGCCTTATACGATAGTTGTAATATAATTTACAAATTGTTTGTATATGTTTATTATTTTTTATTTTATTTTATATTTATGTACTTTAACTTACTTAAGTATTATTGGAGGTTTGATATATGTTTTAATCGTTTTTATAAACATTATTTGATAGATATGTACCTCTGAAGTGTAGCCCAAGGTTCTGAAACTAGTTTGTTCTATGTTAAAAACAAAACAAGATTTTCAGATAAAGAAGATAATAAGAACTGATCTTTATTTCTATATAACTGTTCTTAAATTTAAAATCTTGATGTTTGTCTGTTTGTTGTAATTAGGAAATGTCATTGTTGATAACCCACACTCAGAGCTGGCCTTAAGGAAACAAACAAGGAAGCTGCCTTGGGCCTTTTATTATGGGAAAAAACTGCATAGATGTTTTTAACAAATGATTCTTAAAGATGTTGTAAAAATCATACAGTAGTGTCCTATTAATAAATATACTATGTAGCTTTATTTTACCATTTCATAGCATCTAGCAGTAACTAAGGTCAACACTATGTACATATTACATGTCAGGCCTTTATTTGAATGCTAGCAAAAACATTTATGCTCCTATTACTATTTTTATTGCAAAAGGATTTCTAGAATAACATGGGGTAAACTTTACTGTACCTAATACTATCAGGAATTAAACTTATAATATTGTTATAAGACCTAATGTGTAGTGTCTACTAAAAATATATTTTTCCACCTATTTTTTATATTTATTAAAGTGAAATGTGTGTCCATATGCATTTAGATAGTAAAGTGCATGCACATTTTCAGGACACAGAGTATTATTATAATAGATAGTCCCCTGGTGGCTTAACAGTAAATTTATAGTCTTATCATGAAAAAATATGGGTTTGGTTACTGACTGTGGACACTGCAAAGATATCTGATTTGTGTACCTTTGCATTTAACAACACATTTTAATTAAATATAAAAATAGTGATTGAGAATACATACATGAATTTTACTTTTTTCCAATTTTGAGATTTCTGACTGTCAAAATCAGCCTTATGTTGAACTATTCCCTATCAAAAATAATATGGGACCAAATTCTGCCACTCAAGAATGTTTGAGACAGCTACTTACAATTTGAGATGTTGCTTTTGTCAAATATCTCTTTAATTATAAACAATTTATGTAAATATATTATTGGTAGTATGAACTTTTGTTTTAAAAGTATTAATGTATCTATTTATAAACTATTCTCTTAATGGGTATGAATCTACAAATAACTTTTATGGGAACATTAATTTATTGAGTAATTACTATTTTTAGCTTGTAATTATCAATTAATATTAATTTTGCCGATTTCAGCTTTATATTTAGTCAAGGCTTTTAATTGTTTGTAAACACCAGGATTAAAGAGAAAAGTTTTTTTTTATATTGTATTTTAATGAAAAAATAAATTTGATAGCTGAACCTATGAAAAGATGGTTGCCCTAATCATTATGAAGAAATAATGCCAACTTTAGTTTTTAAGATACCAGTTTTTGGAAATGGTCTGTTTTACTGTCGAAAAGTCTTTGTTTTTATTCAGTTCTAACACTTTTCCATATTTTATTTTCTATTATTAGGAAATAAACAATTTATTTCCAGTATATATTTCAAATGTTGCATTAATAAAATTACAATGTGTAAACTAGCATTTAATCATATATATTTCAATACATTATTTATCTCCTATTCCAAGATTAGCTATTCTCGTTTGGTACTGCCCTCTGTACGCGAACTTTTTCGCACACTCACCCTCTCGTTGGAAATAGTATATTACAATGTATATCTCACATAAATCATTCTCTGTCACCCATTAACCAGTAGTAGCGAAGCATGACTTTCTACACTCCTCTACTAAAACTTCACTTGGGGTTGGATAGATTTTTTACTTCAGTTCTCTTCCTTGAAGTCAAGGTGTTCCAGGCGATGATCCTACTTCACCTTTGTGCCTTTATATATACATATCTTTTGTTTTATATTCCTTTTTATATAGATCAGGTTTTCTATAAGTGACCTGATTTAATTTTCAGAAAATTCTTATAATAGTTAAAAATACACATACAAGTTAAAACAGATAAAATAAATGTAAAGCATTAATAGACAATTTTTAATTATAATTAAAATTAAAGCTAAAATTAAAAAATAAAATTGTAACTTATAAAAAATATAAAACCGTATTTAAAAATTAAAAAGTATAAAAGAAGGAGATTCATATTAATTTGTTTTTCTGAAATTTATCTTATTTTTCATTATTATAAAATGTATTATTTTCCTTCTTTTTATAATGGCTTATAGTGATATTTTTAAGCGTTTTTTTAATTCTTGGCATGTAGAATTGTTTATGTCGAAAGGTAACCTGAAGATGACTTAAGAAGGTCGAAACGCTGCTTTGTGTTTTATTTTAATTAAAGCCTTAATATCTGTATCAGCCACCTTTAGAATACATTTTACCTCAGGTTGGTTTCTCGTCATCATGAGTTATTAAACCTTGATTATGTTTTGGGAAATCTGTGTTTTTTCCTATAAATTAAAAAGTTTCTCTTCACTTAACTTTCTTTCTGAAATAAAGTTTATATTATTGTTAGTTTCTTCTGTATAACACAACTTCTCCCATTTATGAATTAGACTACCTTGAATATTTATCGATACAATACCGAATCTATTTTTATTATTCATTTCGTTTATTACCTTTAGTAAGATCATGGTTAGTTTTTTTACGGTAGTCATTACCTTTTTATAAATAACCTCAGAATACAGAATTGAATCGTTCTGATTCCGTATTGTATCGCAAATATTTTTGACAATATTACTTCTACTTATTTTTTAATCTCTACATGTAATTAAAATCTCGGCTAAAATCATGGTAATATGAATAAAAATATTATTCATCAAGTCACTTTTAGCCCTCTTTAACATGACAGGGCTCGCATTTATCTTGATACGTTTTGTTTTTTTTGTAATTGTTGCTCGTGTTTTTGAATGTTATGGTGAGTTATTATTGCACAGTATTTCTTCTTTATAAATTTTTACATAACATTAAACTAGCGCGATGTTATTCTCCACAAAATTCGATAATTTAATCCTAAAATAGTAGGGTTAAACTTGCCAAAAAGGAAAACTTGGCCTTATCAAAATTTCGAAAGTAGTCTACTTTAGGCCCGACATGGCTATGTGGTTAAAGCGCTTGGCTCGTAACCTGATGTTCGAGGGTTCGAATCTCCGTCGCACCAAACATGCTCGCCCTTTAAGCTGTAGAGACGTTATAAAGTGTCTGACAATCCCACTATTCATTGATAAAAGAGTAGACCAACAGTTGGCGGTGGGTGGTGATGACTAGCTCTAGTTTTACATTGCTAAATTAGGAACGGCCAGTGCAGATAGCCCTTGTGTAGCTTTGCGCGAAATTTAAAAGCAAACAATTTACTTTAAAATACACTAAAACATTAAACTTATTAAAATAATATGGTTAAAAATGAAAATAAAAGATAGTATTGAAATTTTTTTTTTACAAGTGTTGCACAGTGCTTGAGCTGGAGCGCCAAAATACACATCTGTTCAACCAGATTCGTTTTTCGAATTTATCAGTTAATTCACATCGCTTTGTTTCTGCACGTCGAGTTTTCTGTGCAATGCATTCTGAAGTTTGGTTAGAAAAACGCCTTGCGTTTTTCGCGGGCCGGAGGTTCGGGCGATTCGACGATTGATTACCTGCTGCCATGCATCGGGTGGTCGAATGTTACAGAACCCAGGACTTCGCCGTGGCTCCTACTGAAGCCTTTGGTGGTTAACGAGGACTTTATTGTTTTCAGCCTCTAGAGTTTGCCTATCATTTCGTTCTCAACCTAAGGATTCTCCTAGGCCTAATTCGATCTATTTGGATTTTTTTTTCTCAGGTTTGTGTTGTTTTATTTCCCACCTTTGGTTTTTCCCCCTCCTCCAATATTCCAGTTATTGCTGTTCTGTTAACCTTGTATTTCCACGAGGTAATTAGTTTGTTGCATCCCTCTCGAGGACTACTAATCATTTCATCCTTTCTCATTATTAGGCGGTCTTACGTTTTTTGATGTTTTGATCGGCAACTGTTTTTACCTCTTTGGGGACGGATCCCGCATCTGCTGTTAGTTTTACACATACTCTCTTCTGGTATCATTCTTCCTTACATTGACTCTCAGAATATCTACACAGATATCCTGAGAGATGTTTTCCAATACCCTTCAGATCTACAGGGGTATCTTTCGGACGCTTTCGGTTGGGTACCACTGCTATTCCCTCGCATCGGTCCCTCCTTCTACTTAATGTAAAATTCTAGCTAATCTTGTGAGAGGAGAGAAGTACTTTATGGGAAGTTACAATCTTCTTGTACTGAAAATGTATTTCCTTTAGGCACTTCCCTCTCTTCTTCCCCACTAACTTCTGGTGCTTCTGTCATCTGCCAATCTTCGAACTGATAGTTCGGTAGAGGCTCATAGAGGGAGCCACTTGCCTCATAGGAGTGTACTATGCTTCTGTTGGTGGATAGATGGCGCATGGCGATTTGCATGAAAGACACGTTGATTCCAATAAGTAGAAGCAGAAGACTTGTGGCATGCATAATGTTCGCATATAGAGGGTGCCAATAAATGATAATATAACTATCTCTGTGGGAAAAGGGAAGTACTTAATCGGAAGTACATTTTTAGTGTAGGAAAATTATGATTTTCAAATCACCCTCTATATGTTTTTCTATTTATTTGATCATTAGTGAGCAAGTTTTTTTTAGTAATAAAGTATTTATATATGTATTATGTATGGAGTGTCCACAAATTTGTAAGTTGTTTATATTTATTTTTTTCCACAATGATTTTTTTTTAAAAATAAGAACTTAATTGTAAAGTTATTCAACAGTCTTGGGGCTAGATTGCTAAAACAGATGACAGCAGATAGACAGCCCTTATTTTTAATATTATATCTGAAGAAGACGGGCCAACGTTATGTCGAAATGTGTAGTATTTTTTTTTCCCAAAATAAATCACCACTGTGCTTAAAAATCATTGTTCATAGTTTAAAACATACTGTAGTACACGCTTTCTATTCTAATTACTGATATCGAGTGGTTTTGTTTTATTTGTGCTTGAAAACTCCTTCCTCTATTTTCTTTTATGGAAAATCTTACATTTTAATACTTTTCTGTGTTTTAGGAGACCGAATATTCCAGTTTGTGCGAGATGTGATTTCATCTTCAACAGCCAATCCTGTTCAGGTTCCCATTGGATTGTCTATTCTTAAAACAGAACTGACAAGCATTGCCGGTCAGTTTCTGAAAGTTGTCACTTACAACCGTGCTGTGTTTGGAGACTACTACAGTGAAATTATTACGGGATTTTCTGATATAAAACCTGTAGATGACATAAAAGATGCATGAATATGAAGTCAAGTTTGGACATTGGCCAAAGTTTAAGAAACATGCATAATGCAAATTCAGTAAATAAAAGTAACAGTGGTTAGTTGTTATGTGCTTTTGACGGTTACAAAAGAGAAAAAATGCATTTTGTTAACAAATGTACCCAACAAAAAAGTGGAGAAATATGTTTGAGAAGTGAGTTTTCTGTGCAAGAGAGCTTTACTGCTTGTACAAAAAGTATAGGTTTTCTGTGTGTCTTATATCACACATTTTGAAATATCTTTGAAGGTGTTATAAATGTTAGCTGAATATTATACCTTTATTGTTTGTTTAGGTTATGTTGCGCTTTTATTAACATTTTATCAAAGGTAATTTATTTCTTCTGGTTTTTGGTGTTATTTAAACGTTTGTATAGTAACTTTATATCAAAGTTAAATTGATTCAAGTACTGGTTCACATTAACACCCAGTCTACTAGATGTGAGACATGTTAGATGGGTTGGTTCACAAATAAAACTTTTCTTTGTTCCCAGTACTTTATTCTTTTCTAAAGTTTTGAACAGAAGTTTACACTGAAGTTTCCACCATCATGGCCAAATTTACACTATATTTGTGGCTAATGTACAGATTAGGTTTTTCCGTTCTATAGAGCTGTTTTCTCTGCATTTTTTGGTGATTTCTGTAGATAAAGAAGGCTGCAAAACGATCAGTGAAGTACATTTGTAGGCCCATAGTGGCCAAGTAGAAATACCTGGCTGAATATCAAAACTTCTACGAATTCGTGAAAGAGGAATGCAATTCAGCCAGCCCCTTAACTCCCACATCTTTGTCGCTGAACATTGTTGAAAGATAACTTTGTTTAGCAGTGAAATGTTTTGTTTTTCAGTTAAAAATCGAACTCTATTTGAGCACATTGTTTTTTATTTATAACATGAATACCAGAAACTATGACATCACCTTGTATCTCACTCAATCCTCTGAATTTGGTTTCATAGTCTCGCAGACTAAGTGTTAAATGAATAAGAAAGGTAAAAGGGAACAGACATAAAGTGTTACTTTCAACAATAACTACTAGAATATAAGAAACTGTCAAAGATGCAAGTGTTGAGAAGTAAACAATAAATTTTTGTCCAAATATAAACTGACCCAGCATGGCTAAGTGACGCTTGACTCGTAATATGAGGGTCACAGGTTCGAAGCCCCATTAGGGACATTATAATGTTTCAATCAATCCCACTGTTCGTTGGTAAAAGAGTAGCCCAAGAGTTGGCGGTGGGCAGTGATGACTAGCTGCCTTTCCTCATGTATTACACTGCAAAATTAGGGATGGATGGCCCTCCTGTAGCATTGCACGAAATTCAAAAACAGACAAACAATAAAACTGCTGAAATGTATTGTGATAATTTTTCAGAAAACGTCATTATTGAAAACATTGTTAACAAAGATATATGTTTAAAATAATTTAAAAAGTCTCTCTTACCAGCAAAATAAGTAACAGCATGAAATATCATTTTGGCTCATGAATTAGTTGTAGTTAAAAATCATACATTTTATTTTCTCTTGTAGATATAGTTGTTTTTCCCCCAAAATACAAATTTAAAATTCTTAAGATACAAGTTCTTCACGTGTCTATATTTGATAAATGTGTTTATCACCTGTTATATTTTAATTTCTTCACAGTAACCTTGGGTAATATGTGACATTTTTTATCAGTACTTTAATCTTTCCTTTGTGTTTCTGAATAACAGTTTAAGACTTTAAAGCCAGATCGTCTAAAGAACTGTGCCAAGAGCTCTGAAAGCTATATTTAAAAACAAGGGGCTGAAGCCTATATAAGACTTTTTCAGAATTGTTTTATTTTGTATTTTAGAACTTAGAAAAATGTAGTTTCTTTAATTTGCAGAAAAGTAGCTTTAATGTAATTATCATTACCAACAAAAAAGTTATATTAAAAGCACTTCCTAACAATATTGTATTATTCGACTTCTTTGAGTGTTACGCAACGGAACATATCTTTAATGTAATTATCATTACCAACAAAAAAGTTATATTTAAAGCATTTCCTAACAATATTGTATTATTGGACTTCTTTGAGTGTTACGCAACGGAACATATCTTTAATGTAATTATCATTACCAACAAAAAAGTTATATTTAAAGCATTTCCTAACAATATTGTATTATTGGACTTCTTTGACTGTTACGCATCTATATAGATATAAAAGTATTGCATATGTCTACGTAACTATTTTGTAGGGTGTGGAGGTTCATTTGGTCCTTACTGGAGGGAACATACAAATTATCTGTTTTGCATCTCTGCAGCTCTTTTATGGGTGGTACATTTTATCACTACTTCATCCCCTGTAGATGGATATTAACCAGATTTACTATAGGAATTTGGGTGTGGGGGGAGATAGGTGCAATTTGCAGTTTTATATTTTGCAGTTTTTATGGGTGTATTTTGCCACTACTTCGTTCCTTGCAGATGGATCTTCACCAAATTTGACATTAATATTTGTTGGGTCTATGCAAACTCGCAGTTTTTGTGGGCGTTTTTTGCCACTAGTTTGCCCCCTTAGATGGATGTTCATCAGATTTGGTATAGAAGTTTGAGTCTGTCGGGAGATAGATACAATTGACGGTTTCTCGTTTCATTTTTTTGTAGTTTTTATGGGCGTTTTTTACAATTACATGTTAGTAGATCAATCTTTCATGCCCTAAGATCATTATTAATGAATTTTCATAACTTCCGTCAGAGAACGGGTACTCGAACTGGTATGCTGATATAGTAGTTAATCGAAAAACAATGATTTATAAGCAATAATAAAGTAGCTCATATTTAGGGGTCATACAACATATTTCTACAGAACATTGACGTAAAGAAGCCCAACA
Organism: Tachypleus tridentatus; assembly: GCF_004210375.1. NCBI lineage: Eukaryota > Metazoa > Arthropoda > Merostomata > Xiphosura > Limulidae > Tachypleus > Tachypleus tridentatus. The sequence goes on along the minus strand of NC_134826.1, from coordinate 59,701,080 downwards.
AACTTATCAAAAAATTAAAACACATATTGGTTCATTTATAAGTGATTTTATGAATGGGGAAGATCCAAGGACGATTTGATTGGTTATAATTAAGAACAAAACTACAGAAAGGGCTATCTGTGCTCTGCACACCATGGGTATCGAAACCCGGTTTTTTACGTTGTAAGTCCGCAGACATGCCACTGGGGAGTGAAGGAAACTTTAAAGGTAACTTAAATCGTTAACAGACTTGTTTTGTTTTGAAACTATAAGCCGAAGATGAATATTGTACGTGATGCTAACGGGCCAAGTAATAGAGGCAGTTTTACTGCATGTTTTCTTACTAAATGAAGTCTAAAGTAGGGATTAACTTACCATGGAAGCAGTTGTGCTGCTAGTCAACAATGAACAAATGGTATTTGTTGATCACAAAGAAAGACCAATCCAGGTACGAGATAATATTAACAAGGAACATTTAAAAGTATTAAAATCCGCGTACCGATCTTGTGTTGTTGATGAACAGTATCGACCTCTGGGAATTTGAATGTTTGTCTAAAAGCACTTTATTGGCGCCAAGTTCTTCGCAGCATCTTCAACATTACTTTGAATCTAGGAATGTCGAATTTAATTTTCAGAGGAGGAAAAGTAGCAGTTGGTCGAGAGAGCTGTGGAAACGTTACGGTTGTAGTTGAACTATTGAGTGAATACGTTCGGTGTTGGAAGAGCTTCTCACGAAACCAAAGGTCCAGTAATCCACTTAAGTTGTAACATTTAAAATGTAGTAATTGAGTTACTGCTTCAATATATTGTGAAAAACAAAAGTAGTTAAATAAAGGAGGCATCATTTATCTCAGTAATCGCTTAAGCCTTGTACCAAGTTGTCGTTAGGTATGTAACAGTCATTACCAATGTAGATGGTGTGAAACCATCAAAAGTGTAAATAAGTGATTTGGGGGGGGGGGTCCATGAGTATGCAGCAGAATATGAGTGAAATGGAGGCACAAATTCTACAATGTCTAGAAGAAAAAAGCGTTGACATGCCAATTTTATGAAACATGTAGGAAGGGCCAGCTAATATGGCTGATGTTTACACAGGACTTAGCACGAATACTGGAAAAAAATTTTAAGTGTCAAATATATTCGCTTTGTCTCTCACAGTTTTGTAAAACCACTTGCAGAAAATATAGTCTTTTTAACCTGTTCATAAACATTTTTTCACACAAAGCATTAAAGTTTGTTTGTTTGTTTTTGGAATTTCGCACAAAGCTACTCGAGGGCTATCTGTGCTAGCCGTCCCTAATTTAGCAGTGTAAGACTAGAGGGAAGGCAGCTAGTCATCACCACCCACCGCCAACTCTTGGGCTACTCTTTTACTAACGAATAGTGGGATTGACCGTCACATTATAACGCCCCCACGGCTGGGAGGGCGAGCATGTTTGGCGCGACCCTCAGACTACGAAGTGCACGCCTTAACGCGCTAGGCCATGCCGGGCCCGAAAGCATTAAAAGAACCTTATCAAAAATCGGTGGGTCTAAAGTAAAATTGAAAATCTTTATCCCACGAAATTGCCATTACGAATTGTTTGATGGCATTGTATTTTAGGTGTACTGATATCATGAAGCATTTGTCAAACATCGTCCTGTTGAGTAATAACCTTAGGGAACATAACAAAACTGGTAGCTTGCTCGAATATTTATAGTCATTCCAAACATTTTTATAATGCAAGTCAATCTAGAACCCTGCTTGTTGTTGACAGTCTCGAAACTTCAAGAAGAGCGAGTGATTTTTTTTTAAATCCTTGCAATGAGATTGCGGAATTCAGAAATGGAATTCAGTAACATTGTTGGTGGTTAGAATGGATGAACGTTGAGGAGCCGAAACTAAGTTTTAGGGAAAACGAGTGCCGGAAGTTAGAGGTAATTTTGAAGAACGTTGGATGGACTAAAGATTAACACGTTCAGAGCTTTGTTTTAAAACGAAGTCTAACGCCAAAGTATCGAAATAATTTTATTAAACTCAAAAATTGTAGATAGAATTTTTAAAAATTAGCACCATGTCACCATCAGCATTAACGGCATTGTTTGTTGTCAGACACAAAACAATAAGCTATCTGTGCTCTGCTCACCACGGGTATCGAAACCCAGTTTCTAGCGTTGCGAGTCTAACGGTACTGTCCGACGATACTCTACATCACTGAAGTGTACAACATTGACCTTTCACCTTTTTTTTTCGTGAAATAAGAACTTTCTAAACTAAGTACAACGGAGGATCTTACAGAAATATTAATTGTAAATAATTATACTCTTTTTATTAATACTTTTGGATGTTTTCGCAACGTGTTCATTGTTTCTGTCAATACCAATTACGGTAACAACGGCTGAGAGGTCATTATAAGTGTCAAAACCGATATGAAATTATCTTAAAAGTTCAATGTCACAAACACGTTTCAGTGGATTTGTAGAACTCTGTATAGAACACCAGCGTGCAAGAAGTTTAGATACAAGGAGGTGATTGACCGTTTCGCAGAGCAGAAACCAAAGAAACTTCGGTTTCATTAAAACGTACTCAAATGGTAGAGTGCACATGAACATTTCATGTTATTAAGCTTCCCGTTTGTTTTACCATTTTTGGTTTATTTACCTTTTTTGTCTTCTGAACCCAGGTCTGTGAGAGAGATACAACAAACCTGTACTAAGCATTTATTATTTTTTTATAGTTACTTAATGGCCCCCAATATTTATATATATTTTCTGAACCAGGGTGGGACGGTATGGCCAGGTGATTAGGGCGCTCGACGTGTAATCTAAGGGTCTCAAATCCCCGTCACACCAAACATGCTTGCCCTTTCAGTCGTGTGGGCATTATAATGTTACGGTCAATCCCTCTACTCGTTGGTAAAACAGTTGGCGGTGGGTGATGATAACTAGCCTCAGTGTTACGCTGCTAAGTTAGGGACAGCGAGTGTTGATAGCTCTCGTTTAGCTTTGCGTGAAATTTGAAAACAAAATGAACAAACTGAACCAGGGCCCGTGAGAGACTTATGACGGCATGGTACTAAAAATAAATGTGAGAACTACAGTTAGAGGAGATGGTTATTTGTATGGATGCGGAACTAGGTGTTGGCCTAGTCGTTGGATTAGTATATTTAAGGTTTGAGCAGCGACATATGTTAACTCTATACGGTGCTTTCCTTGTAAGGATACTTAACCCTGAAACATAAGTCCCTTATTTGACCGTTTAGTCCCAGGTGTCCAATAAAATGATGTCCAAATTAAAAGTACTTATACCAATTTACTGTTCTACATGCGGTGTTGTTTTTTTTCTAAAACTTTATTTTTGTGAATTTCTTTTTAAAACGTGTGAAATATTTTTACGATAATCTTTAGTTTACAATTTATACCTTTTATGTGTCATCCCGCGCCCGTAAGTTTTATATATAAAAGCGTTCTTTAAACTGCGATCCGCCAGGAAGTTGGTTGAATTTTGCGCATAGCTACACGAGGGTTATCTGTACTAGCCGCCCTTAATTTAGTAATGGAAAGACTAGAAGAAGACAACTAGCCATTCCCACCCACAACTTACTCTTTTTACCAACTAAGAGTGAAATCGAGTGTTACGTTATAACGTCTCCATAGCTGAAACGACGAACATATTGGGTGGGATGGAGATTCGACTCTCAGATTGCTAGTAATAATTACAACTATTTATTGAATAAATAATATTTTTCTTAAAATTAATTTTATACCTATTAAAACATTTAACTTTGGAATAAAGCTTTCACGTGAAACGACTCTTTTTTTTTATTTTTCAAAAGAAAACATCGATAGGATCGCTACAAATATTTGAATAAAATGGATCTCCTGGTGACCAAAGTTTGACAGAAATGGAACAATTCTTCCACGTGATACTCAGCTCCAGTTCTTATTGTTATTTTTGTTAGTTACAAGAGTAATTATAACAAATGATATGCTCTTTAACAAATAATTTAATTTCTTAAAACTTACTTATTATTACATTTTGACTAATACGTTTTTGAACCTCGCTTAGAGCTACATGAGGGTTATACAGGTTAATTGCCTCATCTGGTATGGCCAGGTAGTTAAGCTGCTTGACTCGTAATCTGAGGATCAAGGGTTGAAATCTCCATCACACCAAACATGCTCACCGATTCAGCCGTGGAGGCGTTATAATGTTACTGTCAATCCTGCTATTCGTTGGTAAACTGAGTAGCCCAAGAGTTGGCGGTGGATGGTGATGACTAGCTGCCTTCCCTCTAGTATATCACTTCAAAATTAGGGACGGCTAGCGTAGATAGCCCTCGTGGAGCTTTGCGCGAAATTCAAAACAAATGAAAACCAAATCATCTTGAAAGTTATCAGTTTTTACTCTCTTATCTTTTCTAAAATGTTTTTATTTTCCATCGTGGCATCAAAATTCTTCATTTAGTACTGACTCTATCTTGGTCTTCTTTTAATATATTGTTTGTAGAGACAGTTTTATGTTGGGATTTGTAGAAAGCGCTATAATCTCGTGAGTCAGCTGTTTCATTGGTCTTTTGTAATCTCCACTACCATTTATGTTGCACTGTTAAGATTTTGTTTATTATTCTAGTCTTAAATTCGAACCCCTTATTCCTCTTGAATCGTTCCGTAGTTGCTCTTCCAACCAAGTTCATTTTTCTACCTCCAGTTCTCTTCGCTATAGTTTTCTTTACATACGTTACTAGCTCCTTAAATATCTCGTTATTTTTGGAGATTCCTTAAAATGTTTCGTGATTTGCGAATCATCTTGAGCGAAGATAATTTTCCATTCTTCTTAAAATGTTTCTATTTAAATTATAAATGCTATTAAAGTTTTTTTTATGATTTTTTTTTCAACTGACAAGATTCTATTACTTATCTTCATAAGGATTTAAAGAAGTTCATGCTAGACATCTCTATGAAAGGAATGCTTTAAAGCTGCAAATATTCTCTATAAAAATATTTATGTTATTTAAATTCGATATTTATAAATTGTTTCAAAATTTGTTAAACGTTTTCTTTACATTGATAATTTTGAGCATGTGCGATATTGTTAAAATATACCACAGTATGTCGATTTGCCAAAATTTATTTTTAGTTTTGACATAATACTTATAATAACCTAATTGAAAGAAATTTTCATTTAATTAGTGTTGAATACTGCTCATACTCGTATAATGAAAAATTACTTTTGAAAAAGTTAAAAGTACTCTCCAAATTTCAGGGTAACTACATGTAATGCAAATTTTGGTTTCTTCTTATATAACACCACTAAATAACGATGTATAAACTAGCGCCATTTTTGAATAGGATAAAAAATGTCGATAGGGAATCGAAGAAATCTACTATTCTTGTTTAAGCACTGATATTTGGAACAGTTTACAGGCTATACAGAAAAAATAAAAGTTGGTATTGTGTTGAATCAAAAACTGGTAACACATGATGTCAAGTCTACCTCCGAATATACTTCAGTCCTTTCGATGCGCAGAAACTTTATTGTTTTATTGGAGACAAGAATATTGTATAAAACTAATGCATAAACTCTGGCCTTGTCTTGTCTTTTTGCAATTTCGTGCAAAGGTACACGAGAGTGCTAGCCGTCCCTAATTTAGTAGTGTAAGACTAGAGGGATGGCAGCTAGTCATTATCACTCACCGTCAACTCTTGTGCTACTCCTTCAACAACGAATAGTGGGATTGACCAAACGTAATAACGCCCCCACGACTGAAAGGGCGAGCATATTTGTGCGACGGTGATTCGAACCCGCAACTCTCAGATTACTAGAACCCTTAAACACTTGACCAAGCCCAACTCCCAAGCTCTGGGAAATTAAAATGAAGCCAGCACTTAGTTCTAGAGGACTGATTAGTTAGATATCAGATGCTGGAAAAAGTGTAAACGAACATAGATGAAGGACTTGGATATGAGTCATACTTTTCTACTGACTACTTAGAGTAGGTAGAAGCCGCACATAAAAACTATCATAGAATAAGCCCACTAAATCCAGTGCTAGTAATTATACTGTATGTAAATATTGTTTGTCACGTCCTAAAGAGCCACCGTTTTTTATGTTAATTCGACATAATCTTGGTGTAAGACTTTTTAATTTGGAACTTTATGAAATTAAATTGACTCAACATTTTTTCTTCCACAGACATAATAATCACAGCTTTGCTTACTGATATTATATATATATATATATATTAACACTGAAGAATTAAGCAAAATAAAACCATGTATATATATAATATTTGTTCAAAATTGCAATAACTTTTATACGAACTTGAACTTCAAAGTTTGTTAGTTATTAAATACACAACACGATTTGCTTTCAAAGTGCCCAACTGAATCCGTACATTTCCAACAAAATATTGTCAAAAAAAAAGTATAAATCTGAAAAATTAAAAGAAAATGAACCCAAGCTTATCAAGTGATAACGTTTAATGATCCCAAAGCATGTTTACAGTTATACATTTTGGCACAAATAAATAAAACGTTTTCAACTTGGAAAACAAGCAACACAGTTACTCCTGTCAATTAACTTGCACAACGCGTTCAGTTTATAAGAACAAACTTCGCTAGCTGAAAAATATTTTCATATTAGGGAAAAATAAACTACAAAGAAAACCAACGTGATATTACATACGTACCTAAATGCAAAGAGGCCTATAATGTATTTAACAATTTCCTATTACAAGCTTAGGCCTCTCAAGAAGCGTATAATGTTTTTATTCACCAACACATATACCGTTCTGAAATTCAAGCTCTCACTCTTTCTGGAAATTGTTTATTTTTCATTTATTTCTTTCGTTTAATTCTGATTTATCTCCAAGTAATTATTTAACTTAAGAGTTGAAACAAAAACAGTATAGTATAGTTAGAGTAATATTATTACATCTGTTCTTAGACAACTATGGGGCGTTCTGATTTATTTGTTTTAACCATTCGCACCACTGTGCAGTAGTGTGTTGTCTGTCGGTAGACACTAAAATGATGTCACATAAAACATGCTTAAAGTGCAATTCCGACTGTCGTGAAATCGGTAAAACGTGCGTATGCCATGAACCACGAGAAGAATTATGCACTCTACAAGCTACAACACAGCATATCATATGAACTCCAAAGGCAATAAATGAAAATTCTGGTTACAATTAATTATAGTTTCATTTACTCTTGAAACAGAACACTTTCGAAAACCCTGTGGAAGTTCAGTTAGAATTACGAATAAGGGTTATCACAGCTACCGTCAAAGTAAAAAAAATAAAATAAAAATATCCAAACTTTTTATATTCCAATTAAACATTAATCGCAATTAGTCCTAATATTTAATGGATTACTTACGAAGAGATAACCATATTACTTTTTTCTCTCACCCCTTGATAATAAGAAACAAAACACACAACTATGACAGTCTTAGTAAGACCATTGATTCTGATAAGTTACAAGGTTTTCTGAAAAACAGAAACTTATATGTAGTTTTGAAACCACCTTCTGACATGCAAAAAATAGTAGTTATACGAAACTGTGTGTTTTTGTGCATGTATTATTATAGAACATACAATGTTTTATTTGGGGGGGGGATCTAAAAAAAGGATTTTGAAATAGTGGCGTAACCAAGGCGGAACATTGCCTAAATTAGCGATGGTAAATTTTCGGCCTATAAAGGAACTACAAAAACTAGTTCGTGAAGAGAATGGTGTGTGTGTGTGTGTGTGTGTATGGGGGGTTCGATACCGCGGGGGGCAGAGCACAGACTATGTAGCTTTATGCTTAATTTCGAACAAACAATAACAATCATATGGCGGCCATTAATGTCTTACGTGGCTAGTTGTTTAAAAAATACTCTTGTCTTGATGTATTTTGATACAGTTTGATACCAGTATATTACACGTTTATTTGGCCACCGATTCAGAGAAGTTCTGCATATATAAATACAAAGGGTCAGGCCAGGTGGATTAAGGCGTTCGATGCGTAATCTGAGGGTCGCGGGTTCGAATCCCGTCCCACCAAACATGCTCGCCCTTTCAACCGTGGGGGCCTCTTACTTATTGAACGTTAGTGTTAAAGCACAAAGCGCGCAAAGGACTATTTAGGCCGTGCTCACCAAGAGTATGCAATTAATACAAATCAAACTTTTAGAAGCTCTTGAGATTACCGCTGAGCCAGTGCGGGGGAGGAACAGCACTAAATATAATAACTGTTTTTGTAAATTTTCGTTCTGAATATAGAATTGATCAATAATAAAATTTATGCAAAGTAACATCTTTTCATGAATATTTTCCACTTATGCAGATAATATTCTACGCAAATAAACACTTTCGAAAACAAGCTAAATCTTACTGTTATATCACAGTTTCTTGACCAATTATGGCTTAGCAATACCTCTGAAATCAGGTTCCAAAACTCGTGATTGGCTTATCGTGTAACTTTGCGCTAAATAACAAACAAATAAGATCTTGCCAAATACTTGAGGTTTATTTTGATTCTTAATTTGTAGAATTTTGTCACTGAGAACATATAATAAAAGTACAATTGAATTTCATAGTTCCTATACAAATTAAAACCTTGTTTCAAACTGAAAATTTCCAAATGATACAAGTTAAAAAATGGTCATGACAGATTACCAAGTGAAACTGTGGCAAATAGTGAAGCACAAAATACAGTCATAGGTTAACGTTTCCTTACCGTTGCGCCTTCTCTCCTTTTTTAAACAAAATGTTAACAGATAAAACAACAACATACATATGAACTAAGACTGCGAAACTAATTCATTTAACATAATCGTATTAAGAATCTAGAAATTCATTAACTTGTTAAACAATTATTTTCAACGCTGGTAAAAACAAACAAACCCAAAAGAAATGACACATCGTGTGTGTGTGTTTTCTTATAACAAAGCCACATTAGGCTATCTGCTGTGTCCACAGAGGGGAATCAAACCCCTGATTTTAGCGTTGTAAATCCATAGACTTACAATGACAGGGGACAATGACACATCGACAATTTCATAATACGTACTCTTTATTATCATGAGAAACATGGACCAATTACTGCATTATACAGTGATAATATACTTTTCTTATTACAAATTATATGAATATCAAAACGGTTCGCCGAACTGATGATTTTGAGATTGGTGAAGGACTAATTACGAGAAACGTGTAGTCGAGCCAGTTTAGGCATTTTATATACAAACTGGATTCAGCAGGCTTGAAAAGTCAGGGATTTCAGTGTTAACAACTGTTAACATGTGTGAAAATAGTATTTACTGAAAGTCTGTAATCCACTCATTTGCTAACTATTGACCCATATCCTAATTGTACGTTATCAACACCATAAGACTTCACTGTGTTTTCAATTACTAAATGACCAAGAAAGTAAAACACGGGCGTGAAATAAAATTAATAGTACTAGTTATCTAACAGTTCGGTATTTAAAATGTAAGTTCAATGTGAAGATTCCTCAAAGATACAAGATGTAACAAATATAAAAGAACACTCAGAGTTAACACAGAAATTTGACGTAATTTATAAAACTGGAAGTTGTTTTCATTCACAAGAGTACAAGACTTCATTTTGGAGGATGTTTGTTAAAGTGTAATATTTTAGGAATAATTAAGTCTGTAGTACTAAAACGTGCCGATATGTTGTTCTTTTGTAAGGTTGTGCTCTTCAGTGCAATACATTCATATATCTGCTCTGATCATTCTTATCTAAGCCTTACGATTTTCATCGTCTTTTATTCACAAAATAATTTCCTTTTCCTAGCAATTAATTAATATATCTTTGTTTTTGTCAAAACTAGATTTTTTTTTCAATATGACATACGTATAAAGCTCTCTAACAACCGTATATACAATGGATTATAATACTATTTTTTTCACAGATTAGTCTTAGAGCACCAATTTTCCAAGGAGGAATTACTTTCATAGACGCAACGTACTTTACTCACTCCTCACTCTATTTTCCTGTAGACTTCTGCTCATTTAGAGAAGTATCAACTTGTGAGCTTCGAGAAGATTGGCGGTTGAATTCTGTCTCACTTTTGGCTATGTAATTCGAATTTCTCTGTCCCTTTGTCTGGTGAATAGAGCGCGCCGATTTCTCCTGCTGAACCTGTGTGGACGTTTTAGCTCGTATTGTTTGCATGCGTGATCGAATAATCTGAAGGTGGCGTTGTATGTACTCCTCCTTAGGTGCTAATTCTGCTGCCTGTACCAAACATTGTTCTCCCTTTTGCAAGTGTCCACGTTCCACGTGCACAACGCAGAGATTATGCACTGCTTGAACGTTTGTCGGTTCCATATCCAGAATCCTCTTATAGCACTGAAAGCATAATATGAATTAATTAGCGCTATCTGTTGAAAGCAACTGGAACTAATTAAAAGTCCCATTACTCCAATGGACAATGAACATAAATCGAACTTTTCAGGTACCTGAAACATTTTTAAAACCATAAATCAAAACTACAAAGAAACTCATACTTTGACGTGGAAGAAATAAAAATATTTGGTGAGGATAAAATCAGTCATTCTTAAGTTATACTTTCAGTTATGTTAAACCTTTCACGAAATGTGTGATACATTTAGAATCAGTGTTATGCAATTTAAAGTCAGTAATTGTTGCAATGTTTGATATTACATGGCTACTACGGTAAGGCTACTAAATAAAATAAAAGCTGGCAAGCCCTATGTTAGTAATAATTATTTAGTCTGATTTCCTCGTGTCATCTGTGGTTCATTAGACGAGAGTTGAAGGAAACTACACAGCGCTTATCTGTGACGTACACACTGCGGATATCAAGACTCGTTTTTAGGGTTGTAAGCCCTCAGGTTTACCACTGAATTAATGTGAGAGGGCAGTTAAAGATGCGCTGTTAACGCAGTTCAAAATACAAGCTCAGTTAATTTTTCAGCGTAAAAGAAACGGCTAATATTAAATTCGTATATTAGGTTAACAACGCAACAACTTCATAATGAAAATATACTAATAAAAATAAATCAAATTAGAAAGTAATGACGTTCGATATATCAAACAGTATAATCGATACTGTTAATGAAACTAAAAATATGTACAAATAATGTAGTATATACCTTACTTAAGCACAAAGAAATGCCAGGTGCATGATACTGTATTACTTGAAAATAAGTTAAATATTCTTTTTTACCACAGTTTTAGGTTCGTTCGAAGTGAAAGTGACTCTCTTGTTTTTTATAAATACCTCCCCCCCCAGTGAAGTTACCACGCTAGAAATCGATATCCGTGTGTTGGCAGAGCACAGACAGCCCATTGTGTAGCTTTGTGCTTAATTAGAAAGGGTTTTATGAATGATGTTTGTAATTTATTAATTATCTTATAAAGTGACTGGAAAATTATAATAACCCTAAAATTTATTTTATCAAACATAAAATCCGATCCTTGTATATGTTTTGCCTGAAAAGTTTTTTTATACATGTTACTACCTTATAAAATACAACATCCAAGCGGTGAAAAAAAAACGTACAAACTACAGATTATTTCTATTTGCCAATCACAGAAAGAAATATACTAGTGATAATTCTATGTCGTACAAATTTTTTCTTATAAAATAAATACAATGTTATCGCGTAATAAGAAAGAAACTTACTTCTTCTGCTGCATGTAAGTCTCTCACGTGGTTAATGTAGATGTCTCCAAGAAGAATTAACCCCTTCACGTGGTCTGAGTGATGCTGTTAAGAAATTACATATGAGAAAATTTCAGAACAAAAATAAATTTAACTTTATTCGATAATTGCGTTACACACCATATTATATTTACTCTCATTTGAGGTTGTTTAACCCTACAGGGCCTGGCTTAGCCAGGTGGTTAGGATGCTTGAATAGTAATCTGAGGGACGCGGGTTTGCTCACCCTTTCAGCCGTGGGAGCATTATAATGTGACAGTCAATCCCTCTTTTCGTTGGCAAAAAAGTAACTCAAGGGTTGGCGGTGGGTGGTGCTTTCCCTCTGGTTTTTTACTGGTAAATTAGGGATGGCTTGCATAGATAGTCCTCGTGCAGTTTTGCGCGAAATTCAAACCAAATTTAACCTTAGAACTACCAGTGAGGTCCTAACCCTAGACGCATTTTCCTTAATTACTTTTGCATTGTTTCATAAAGTTGTCGCATACAGGATTCCTCAAAACATTGGACTCGCACAAAAATACCGTTAATATTGTAGATAAATCAAATAGTTACTGTGTGTATTTTACAAAGGAGATAAGTATTTTCACTAAGTTGTATTGGTCATTTATTTACAAAACGTATTAGAACAGGGTAAGACAGTGTTTCCAAAACGTTTGTCTCCTATGTCCCCCTTTAATAAATAAGACTTCTTGCGCACCTCCTTTTTTTTTGTAAATGTGTGAACGAGTCAAGTGACCATATATAATACAAGGACACAAAATAAAATATTATTTGTGTTGTATTAACTTCTTATTATTTTGATTAATAACAAAAAGTACATCAAAATGACTAACTTTGCTTAATTGGTCGTGCCCCAAGATATCATTTGCATTCCCTTGAGGGACAGGCACTCTTCACACTTTGGGAAACACTGACTGCCAAGATATAATATTATTCGATATGATACAACATGTGGACCAGAACGGTACGTAAAGAAGCAGTAAATGGAGGGTCAAATATGGGGGGACAGAATTTTCTCTCCGAGTATTACATACTTTTTTTTTGTAAATGGACTTTTACAACTTTAGTTTCGTAATAACCGATGAGTGCAAGAAGTTATGACGGACAAACAAAATGAAATGGACACACCCCTTTTATCTGTGCTACGTTTGTAGATCAGTTCTCTAAGACTTTCACCAAAAGCGTCACTTTGAATTAGAGAGTTGCTGTCCATTTCATCTTGTTGTTTAATTATGATGAGTTTACCTAAACCATCTATAAAAAGAAAAGCTATCATGTTAATGTTATACGAATACTGATAAGGGCCGTATGTATATATATATATATATGATATTTTTCAGCGGCCATTATGGTTTCAATTTGTTTCGTAAAAACGTAACCACAGCAGTCGTTAATGGTTTTCACTTTGTTTACAGAGAGACACCTTACTTAATCGACAAAATGGCGGTTTCTTTAAACTTAAGATGCACTCTTACTGTCGTATTACGTTATTTCAGTAAAGACCTACTCAGTTTTTGAAGTATGTGATACTAGTCTATCACCTGAGAAAGCTTAACTTATAAACCTTGTTACATTTATATACACATTTCTATTGGTAAGAAAATAACAACAACAAAAAAGTTCTCTAGCAGTTTGTGGTCAAAGCTTACCTTTAAAAGTTGTTTGAGAAAAGGCACGGCCTCTAGTGGACGGTGTGTGTCTGACAGGAGTAGCGCCAGGTTAAACAATGCACTGCGGAAATCCTCTCTCACCTAAAACACACATTCAGTTAAATTATCATTATCCTCATAATAAGAAATACAAACTTGTTTCGATATTCATGCAAGTTGCACAAGAGGTGTCTGTGCGTAATGTTTCTACTTTTGAAAAGATAATACCAGATAAAGGCAGTGGGCAGCATTACCGTCAGCTCTTGGGCATGTAAACCCATACAACTATCCCAAAGCACTCTGAGAGTTTGTATGGCAAGGGGTCGCGAACCATTAATCCTCAGATTCATGGGTTGTGCACGTTAATACTAGGTCAAGTTCGGCCTGTCTTTAACAGTAAAGTAATCGAAAAGAAGAGAGATGCATTTTGTAAAGTATAAACTACGTTTAAGAATACAAGAAGTTTTAACAGGATGTTAGGTGTTTGGCAATATGTGAATAAATTAAAATGACAAAGTTAAACGCCCTCTATGATTTACTGGTAAATCAGAGGGCTTATAACGCTAACAAACGTTATATTTATATACACAAATATATGATGTGGGCACAACACAGATAACCCAAAGAGTTTAACAAACAAACAAGCAACATTAAATCGATTTCGAACTATGCAAACCATCTTGCACTGACCTGTATGGCCATAACTTTTCTTTTATGTAAAAACTTTCTATGTACCCAACACTGACCTATATGGCCACTTTTTTTTTTTAAAGTAAGAACTTTCTATGCTACCGAACACTGACCTTTATGGCCAGTTTTTTTTATGTAAAAACTTTCTACATTAACAAACACTGACCTCAATAGCTTTCTTAAACCAGGTTTCAGCTTCAATAAATCGTTTGTCATCCATTGATAACATCCCCAGGTTGAAGTAAACACGTTCGTTAACTTTCCGTCTTCTGAGAAGCAGCTGTAGTCTAGGAGGAAAGGGTAAGAGAGAGAAAGGGTTAGAATAAAATATAGTCTTTGATAGCGTCTACTACAACTTTAGCTAGTCCGTAACACCCAAAAGCCTATTTTCAAGGTAAATAGGTTTGTTTATTTGTTTTGGAGTTTCGCTCAAAACTACTCGAGGGCTATCTGTGCTAGCCGTCCCTAATTTAGCAGTGTAAGACTAGAGGGAAGGCATCTAGTCATCACCACCAACTCTTGGGCTACTCTTTTACCAACGAATAGTGGGATTGACCGTAACATTATAACGCCCCCACGGCTGGGAGAGCGAGCATGTTTGGCGCGACTCGGGCGCGAACTCGCGACCCTCAGATTACGAAGCGCACGCCTTAACGCGCTAGGCCATGCCGGGCCCAAGGTAAACAGGAGCGAATAATTGAATAAAACGAATAAAAACCAGTTTGTTTTTGAATTTCGCACAAAGCTACACGAGGGTTATCTGCGCTAGTAGTCCCCAATTTCGCAGGGTAAGACTAAAGGGAAGGCAGCTAGTTATCACCACCCACCGCCAACTCTTGGGCTACTCTTTTACCAACGAATAGTTGGATTGATTCTCACATTATAACACCCCCACAGCTGAAAGAGTGAGCGTGTTTGGTGTGACGGAATTCGAACCCGTAACCCTCAGATTATGAGTCGAGTGCCTTAACCACCTGCCGGGCTCATAAAAACCACAGGAAGTTCGGATTAAATTACTGCCGCTTCCAGCAATCAACAGTTTATGTTGAACCGATAAAGAATCCTATTAATTTGGTTTGTATTCTTGAGAACAGGTAGATTCAAGGAATAAAATATATGATAAAGGTTAGTGCTTCCGGATGACTTAGAAAATATTTACTAAGTGAGGATATAAACTATGTAGGCTACTAAGTGAAGATATAGCACTTGTAGTTCATGAATTTTTGCTACAAAACGACTGTTTGTTATTATGCACAAAGTTATACAAAGGGATATCTGTTCTCTGCCCACCATGGATATCGAAACCCTGGTTTATAGCAGTACAAGTTCGCAGATATACCATTGTGCCGCTATAAAACGAAAGAAGATTATAATCTGGGTTAATCCTGGAGTTATGTATGGTGTCTAATCCATTGGCTTTTACAAATACAATTTACTAAACTATGTATGTTTTCTTGATTACATCGTAACTTACATAAAAAAGAAACCAACAAATTACACCATCGACATTATTATACTCATTAATTACACTCGCTTGTGTCAGTTCTTTGCATGACGTGTAAAGAATTACTCAGTTATATTTGATGCGAAATGTGTACCCTATCGGTGGCAATTGGTATAAAAAAAACTCGTCTTTAATTCGAGGATTAAATAATTCAGCTTATCACAGTTGAGTAAGTTCATTGTCAGAACTCAACCATATTGAAAATTCTTATTGCGAAACTTGCCTTTTAGAATCTGGTCTGTGGCGGTTTTCCTCAAGTGAGTGTCATTAGTTTTGGATATCACGTTTCACGTGCTTCTCATATCTTATGCGTATAAATCTAAATATCACATTGCTGAATCATACAGACCACGGACGCTTTTCAAGCTAAATACTTGACTTTTAGTCCTTTTAGAACTATTGTCTCCTCTCAAGAATGTTCAGTTCTATTATGTGCATTCATCTTGATTGGATGTTAACTCTCACCAGAAATGATATGTCATCGTACTGACTATACTACTGAATTATTTCTATGTTCAGCACATCGTAAATGAGCATATATCTGGTTGTCTGTTTTAATCAATGTACCCTCAAGTAATATCTTGAAGGTGATCCACCAGTTTGACGTTAAGAAGCCACGAGAAAATTTACATTTGCACGTACACTTGCAATGTCCAAATGACTTTATCTACGGTCTAACAGAGTCCTATTAGTACAGGTTTTAGTGATGCGTCATCAAGTTCACAGTCTTGAATTACAAATAATATTTTTTTCTACGTGATATATTAAACCACAAAACGTATCACGAAAATTGTTTATAACTATCCAACCCGACTATGAAGAAAATCGAGGTTTATCTATGTAATCTAAAGGAGCAATGAAATGTTTTCAGATATATTACATCACTTCGGCATGAATAATCTTAAAATATCGTGTAAACTTACACAAGGACTATTTGAGCATAACAGTCCTTCATTTTATAAACTAGAATGAATACAGCTAGTCAACAAAACTTCATTGATTACTCTTTGGATAATCATGACTGACTGAATCATTAGTAGGATTAAAGGAAGACATCCATCCACAGCCCTAAAGCACGGAGCGAGATTTGCGGCAGTGGGACACGAACCATGGACCACCTTAAGTAATTTAAAATAGTACATATATTTATTCTGACTGTTGTATTTCAAATAAACTAGATAAAATGAAAACCTTTTTTTTTAATTTCAGTCCATTGTGAAAGACCTTATAAATCCTAGTACATTCAGATTCGGCTACCTAGTGGCAAAGCGATATGTCTGAAGACTTACAATGCTAGAATCCGAAATTCGATACCCATGGTTGGTAGAATGCAGATAGTTCTTTGTGTATCTCTATGCTTAATTACAAATAAATAAAGTTGGGATGAAAATTCCTTTCGGAAGAAATAATTCAGATTCTACTAACTGCCTCGAAGGTACTGAAAATTATTAATGCTATTTAGACACTTCACAATATATCATGTTAAAATGTACATTGTAATGGTCGCCAAGTTAATAAAGTTTTATCTCGTAATTCAAGACCTCTTTGTTCTCGTCACAATTCTTCTAAAAGTTTCAGTACAAACTACACGTGGAAAAAAAATTAATTATCTAATTTTACTGTGTCAAGACCTTTTAAAAGTCCAAAGGACGTAAAGAATCTTATGCAATGTGTGGGGACTTCTTTTCCCTACTCGGATGAATAGACCTAAAGTGAATAGCTAGGCCTCCTATTGTTATATCAGGGGTTAGAATTATTACACTGTGGGCAGTCCAAAATTATCATATTGTTAATGAGTTGTAATAAAATGTGTTTCAAAATGATCACAGTGTGAGTGGATTATGAATGACTTTGTTAGCTAGTAATTATCCTTAGATGCTGATATAGGATCTGATGAACGACTTTGTTAGCTAGTAATTATCCTTAGATGCTGATATAGGATCTGATGAATGACTTTGTTAGCTAGTAATTATACTTCGATGCCGATGAAGGACCTGATGAATGACTTTGCTAGATGCTGATTCATAGTAATCATAGTGTAAATGGGTCATTCAAGCATATTTCAAAACAAACATACTCTGGATGAGTGATCTAAGTGTCCAGTTTTCAGAAAACTGCCATAAAGCAGCTACTTATATGTGCATCTGTTTGTGTACAACTTCCAACAAAACAAATTTTCAAAATAACCATAATAATCTTGATACATAAAATATGACGGTGTCTCTGAATAGTAAAAGAAAAAAGAATATGACGTCAAGTATTTCTCTCTACACTGAGAAATTATAAATAAAAAATATTTGACTTTCAATATTTTAGTGCATTTTCTTAAAAGTCTTTATTCTGAGTGTTATTCATCATACATCAATATGCAGCTATTTATAATTTCCAACTTTATCTATATCACTGATTTGTGCTTTTTGGGAAGGTCATTACTACTGTAATAGTTTGGGTTGTTAAAAGGAGTGCTTTACAACAGTAGCTAGTGTTATAACCCTTTAGCCTAGTTAATACAAGAGATACGGGATTCTATCTTGAGCAGAGGAAATGAAAATAGGAGCAAGAGTAAAATGGTACTGAGCTAGTAATCATCCTTAGATGCTGATGTAGGATCTGATGAATGACTTTGTTAGCTAGTAAATAATTTTAAATGCTGATATAGGACCTGATGAATGACTTTGTTAACTAGTAATTATCCTTAGATGCTGATGTAGGACCTGATGAATGACTTTGTTAGCTAGTAAGTATCCTTAGATGCCAACGTAGGATGTGATGAATTTCTTTGTTAGCTAGTAATTATTCTTAGATGCTGAGGTAGGACCTGATGAATGATTTTGTTAGCTGGTGATCATCCGTAAATGCTGATGCAGGACCTGATGAACTTTGTTAGCTGGCAATCATACCTAGATGCTGATGCAGGACCTGACGAATGATGTTAGCTGGTGATCATCTCTAAATGCTGATGCTGGACGTGTGGTATTACTTTGTTTGCGACAGAGGAAGAATGTGGTAGTTGGAGTTATTGAAAGTATCTTATTAGCAGTAGCATGGTTTCGTTGGTAAAGCCAAAAAGATGCAAAAAGTTATATTACTATAGTATCATTTGATAGATTGTTAAAACAGGGTGTGTATTATGACTAGATTGGAATGTGCAGTTGCCGTACATTCCAGTATACTCACCACATCGTTAGAATTTTTAATCATCTAATTGCATTGTGTCAAGGCCTTTTAGAAATCCAAAAGGCGTAAAGAATCTAATATGTGAGGAGCTTCTTCCATCTACCCGGGTGAATAGCTGTGCCTCCTTGGTATCCTATTACATCTTAGTCATGCAAATAAATTAGACAAAGTATTAATTATCTCTTGAAATTGTTCACGTGTATGGTCGCCCTTAGTAAAAAAAATTGAATCCTATTAAAATTAAAAGGATTATATTTTTCGTGAAGTTATAAATCCATTTCAATTTAGTCGAATCTAATTACGTTTTTTTGTGTAAAATTAAAAACTAACAAATCTTTGGTTTGGTTGTTAGCTGTAGATATACCAAAAGTAAGAAAAATTAATATTTTTTATACCAAATATAAATTGTGTTCTTTTTGTATTAATAAAACGAAAAATAACATGTAACACAAGACTTTCACATTATTGATGACGAGAAACCCACTTGAAGTAAAAATGTATCTCAGGACGGCTGAACCTTAGTTAACCTGAAGATGACCTAAAAGGGTCGAAACGTTATTCTCTGCTTTATTAGTAAAAGTGTTAATACCTATACTAGCTGCCCTGATATACACTTTCACACTATATTACACACCAAAATCAAACTTATAACTAGTGAGACAACTACAAAATACATACACGCACCATATATTTCACCATATTTGATTAGATTTTTTTTTTCTAAGTATTATCGTTGGTAACTCATTATAAATTTACGAACATAGATAAAAAGTGTTCCTCAGTTGTGTGCACTGAGGATTTGTTTCTTTCTCAATTGTGTATATTGAGTAACAAGAATGTTAATTTATACTTGGTATGTGGTATTTATGTTTCAGTTTGATTACTTAGTACAAACACTTCCACGTACGAACAATAATGTTTCTCATTCTTACCTGTCATAAGCAATTCGTCTCAACTTTGCATTTCCACTTTCTTGGATCAATATGGCCGAATTCATCAAAGCTTGCTACAAAAAGGAAATGGATATTAGTTACTTTTAGGCTATTAGGCTCAGTGGTAAATCCACTGAGGATTTACGAATTATTGTATGTTTTTGTAAAGAACCTAGTAGAATGTTTGGGAAGAACTAACAAAGAATGTGCCTTTTAATTCCTTTATCGGAGAACCTAAAGTTGCCGTAGGAAATTTAGGTGAATTAGAAAACCTTATATAAATCAAATATAAATAAAAATATAGAACTACAACCAACAATAGAAATGCATAATGAAGGTTTGTTGCGAAAATAATAAATAGTTCGAAGATCATCTAAACCATGGTTTTTCAAACTATGCTCCGTCATAGTTATCTGGGGCTCTAAAACTATAAAAATGAATCAGAATCCGCTGTACAAAAACGTAAAAAGTAAAATATATATTTAATATAATACGTTTATCACGTATTGGGCCATTTAATATTTTCTGCTGCATAACGCCAGACGATTTTATTTAGCTTAGGGGAAGTTCTCGCGGCGAAAGTGTTAATACAATCTCAATTAACTTCGACAGTGGCACCTGTAGTTGCTAGTAGATATGACACCACGACCCGGCATGGCCAGGTGGGTTAAGGCGTTCGACTCGTAATCTTAGGGTCGCGGGTTCGAATCCCCGTCATGCCAAACATTCTCGCCCTTTCAGCCGTGGGGGCGCTATAATATGACGGTTGGTGGTGAGTGGTGATGACTAGCTGCCTTCCCTCTAGGCTTACACTGCTAAATTAGAGACGATTAGCGCAGATAGCCATCGAGTAGCTTTGCGCGAAATTCAAAATAAACAAAGATATGGCACCATCTCAAGATCGCATACGCCATTGGAGATGAAAGATAGCCTAATCATTTTCGTATGAAACATCGGTCAACTCTGGGTGGTGATGCCAACTGTCTTTTAAAGACCAGATCTGGATTAACGGCTAAATCTCGAACCAAATAAAACAAAATGAAACATGGCTGAAACTTGTCTAAATATGAAACATTGTGATGCAATTAGATGCAGTATCAGTTGTTTCAATTTCAAAATATATTTTTATGAAGTATAATTATATTTATGACAATTATAATTGGTAATTGTTAGGTTAGATTCGTTGTAGTTTAATTAGACAAACTTGGTACCAATGAGCTCTATGACGTCATACGCCCACATGACGTCTTGTTTCATTTCGTTCGAAATTTAGACGCACATCATATCTGGCGAAATATTGTATTTGGGTTTAAAATTTTTGTTAAAATGTAAAAATAATAGGTTACCCTCTTCCTTTACAAAAATATATTATTCTAGTGGCCTAGCCTTTTTACCACAATTCTTTATTTCTGACTTTGTTATGACAACACTGATCTTAGGTCAGCATGTCATTGTATGATGATAAAACTAAAGTGCTTGAACGAGTTTTCATTAAGAAGCTATTTTATATCCGTGAAAATACTTTTGAAGTGCCAAAGATATAAGAATACGTTTTTAGACAAATTAATAATTAGTTTTCACCCTAGTTACCGTATTGCAAAAGCAGGTGAAGCTCATACAGTTACAGAAGATTTGATAAAACCATGTGCAAAAGATTTGGTAGAATGCACGACTGATGAGAAATTTCTTAAAAACATTAACTCTGTGCCCCTTTCTGACAACTTGGTTTCTCGAAGAATCAAGGATATGTCAACAAATTGCTTAACGGAATTAATAAGGAAAAGCGAGTCCAACTTTTTCGCTTCAGATGGATGAATCAACAGATGTCGCAGGTTATACGATGTTGCTTGTGTTTGTTCGCTATGTTCACGAAGTTAGTTTTGAAGAAGACATGATAAATCGCAAACATCTGCCTACTCAAACAACAGGCAAAGAAATAATTAAACTGATCGATTTATTTATGGAAGAACATCAGATCCAATGGCAGCTTTGCCCATATATTTTCACTGATAAGGCTGCAGTTATGATTGGAAAATTTTCAGGCGCAGTGGCATGCATAAAAATGAAAAACCCGGACAACGAGAGTATCCACTGCTGTCTTCGTCGTCATGCACTTGCAATGAAACGAATGCCAGAAAACTTAAAAGAGGTATTAGGTAATGTCATAAAAACAGTTAATTTTATAAAATCAAGACCACTCAAGGAGAGGATCTTTAGTTTACTCTGTGAGGATATGTGAAGTTTGTATAAAAAATTGCTGTTTCATAATGAAGTCCGATGGTTTTCTTGGGGAAAGTGCTAGATTTTACAAACAGCATAAGGAGATAGGTTTCTTTTTTTTCTGAATGCTACTTTGAACCTGTATACAAATTAAGGGACAAATGCCGGATACAGAAAGTGGCTTACATTTTGGACGTATTTGCCTATCTTAAATGAAGTGAATTCTACAATGCAGGGTAACGTACTTCAAAACTCAGAGTAAAATGGAAACGCTTCAACATAAGCTAAAACTTTGAGGTGAATGTATGCTTATGGCAGGACTTGATTGTTTCGAAAATCTCAGTGATTTTTTACTTATGAATGAAATCTCCTTAAGTGAAGATGCAAAAGTTTCAGCCTTGCATTACATATCTGATTTATGTATAACTACTGGGGAGTACTTCTCTCCTCATTTAGAAAAATTATTGTGGATTCAAAATCTCTTTGTTGACTCAGCAAATACCAACGATTTCGCTTTGAAAGAGAAAAAAACAGCTTATAGAAATTTCAACAACATATCTTTGTGAGCAAACATTTTCACTGTATACAGCTACAAAGACCAAATTTAGAAACAGGCTGAATATTGAAGATGACTTGCGTTTACAGGTAACAACTTTAACTTCAAATATTGAACTACTTTGTGAACAAAAGCAAGGTCATCCGAGCCATTACTAAATAAATAAGTACACTGTACTTTTACTGATATAAATTTTTGAACAAGTGAGTAGAAGTAAACATTTTTCTTTAAATATTGATATTTTTGATAAATTTATATTCTAAAAGCTTGAAGTGAACTTTATCTGGTGCTAGTGACCGATTGTTTCTATTTTTAGTGTATTTTTTTTATTAAGGCTCCGGAATGTTTTTTCTTTATGATGTGAAGCTCCGCAGGACTAAAATAGTTTGTGAACCCCTGATCTAAACTAATATTAAATGTTTCAACAATAGTGGGGTAAATGTATAATGCGGGCAATTTTCGGAATCGCTTGCATGTTTAAAGGGAATAAAACTAAAATTATTATCAAATATTCCGATAAGTTACACACGCTATTGTCGGTTGTATTTTGCTCTAATGAAGTGTTTAGTATGGACGTATTTTAGCGCTACTTCACCCCTCCGTAGACTGATCTTCACCAAAGATGGTACGAAGATTTGTTGAATCTATGAGGAGATACGTGCAAAGTTGCAATTTCGCATTTTGTGTTTTTCAACTTTTTTGAGCGTATTTTACCATTACATATAAGGGCAGCAACATAACTCCCGCTAGGGTAAGAGTTTGTTTGTTTTGAATTTCGCGTAAAGCTACTCGAGGGCTATCTGCGCTAATCGTCTCTAATTTAGCAGTGTAAGCCTAGAGGGAAGGCAGCTAGTCATCACCACCCACCGCCAACTCTTGGGCTACTCTTTTACTAACGAAGAGTGGGATTGACCGTAACATTATAACCCCCCACGACTGAAAGGGCGAACATGTTTGGTGTGACAGGGATTCGAACCCGCGACCCTCGGATTGCGAGTCGAGTGTCTTCACCAGGGGAGGGGAACTCCAAGTAATTTTCATAAACTCGCTATCTCTACACCTGTGGGTAAATTGTTGAAAAGCTCTGGGTTTTATGCTGGAAGTTGGCGATCTGCAAGTACAGCTTGGCACAAAGCTTCACTCTTGGAATGATTACAGGGTGTTCTGACACTAAATTATCTCTCGAATGAAAAGGCATCGTAGACAGGTTTTGTTTGGTTTGTTTTGCATTTCGCGCAGGGCTATCTGTGCTAGCCGTCCCTAATTTAGCAAAGTAAGACTAGAGGGAATGCAGTTAGTCATCACCACCCACCGCCAACTCTTAGGCTACTCTTTTACCCATGAATAGTGGGATTAACCTTAACATTATAAGATACCCACGGCTGAAAGGGCGAGCATGTTTGGCGTGATGGGGATTCGAAACCGTGACTCTCGGATTAGACCGGTTGCCCACCAGAAGAAATGGAAGAGTAACCAGTTTGTCATCGGAAGTCATCCAAAAGTATAATGATTCATAGCAGCTAACGTCGAACTGTAAACAATGTAATTCATACAGATGTCGCTTTAATATTCTTCCACGTCTAGCCTACCCTAGTGGTATGCTTTGGACAGAAGCTTGTGTAGGTTTATGAAGACCGACAAGACGACGTACGACGACGCATATGTTTATTGACACATCTGTAGAGGTCTTGATAATTTATTATTGTGCTATCAGTGATTCAAATTTCAAAAATGACACAAAACACATCGTAAAATGGTTTTCCACCGGAATTACAATGGAAAATTAGTCCACCCGCAGTGCCGTGACAGATGTCAAAGTTACATTCTGCATAGCATTACACCGCAAGGAAATGCTACCTCTGTATGGAATGGTAGTTAGTATAAGATATAACTTCATCAAGACAAAAGCACTAAGTTACGTCCAAGTCAATATTATCGTTCCTCTGGGAGATGCAATAAACAAACAAAGAAACGGGAATTCATGTTATACTATTCTCAAACATTTCTCATAGAGTTCTGTGCCTTTGCGTTTCTCAAACAAGTTCTGGACAGTTGTGAACCGCGCACGGTTGATTGTCTTTGAAAAGCATGTACAGATGGAACAGGAGATACAGTTGGTCTCTGTGTTTGTTTTGCGCAATATCTAAGTCCAGTGGAAACTAGGCTATTACCATACATCCTTCTATAATCTCGAAAATTACTTGGTACGTCGCTATTTAATAACATACATATATGTCATTTAATAGGGAACTTCTCTTATATAATAATGTTAGTTAAAAGAACATAACAAACAGATGATATCATTATTTGCTCAAGTGACTTGTTCTGCGCCACATTCCTCTCTTAGCATGCACCTGTTAGCTATAGAATTTATGGTTTTATAACAGATTAATTTACGCACAGACAAAAATTGAATATTTATATTTCCGTGCGACTAATATTGCTTCTTATTCTTGATGACGAGAAACCCACGTGAAATGAAAATGTATCTCAGAATGGCTGGTATGGGTATTGACACTTTTACTGATAAGCAGAGAACGTTTCGACCTTCCTAGGTCATCACCTGAAGTGTTAATACCCATACCAGCCGTACACGACGAATATAGTAAACTAAATTTTTTTTTTTCGAATTAAACTCTGTTGAAATCTTAACCAATCAGCTGTTTGTCATGAATAAGTTAACACGAAGAACCAGCTCGTATATTTTGCCGACTGTGGCTGTCAGAAACCAATGGATTGTTTCTTTCTTTGTTGCGAAGTGCAAGGCTACACAACAAACCGTTGTGCTTTGCCAACCGCGTGTACTAGCACACAATTTTTATCGTTATAAGATCCCAGACATACCTGTGATCCAACATGGAGGGAAAGCGTTGAAATACAGCAACTGATTATTTGGGTTATTTAAGAGTTCGTTTGTAAACAATATATTTCAAAACACTTGGAACCTTAACAGATTATACTGATTCATTGCTAAAACTGTTTTGTTAATGAATTGTTCTTATCAAATCTTACAGAAAAAGTAAAGATGATTTACCTCGTGTTCAGGTTCTAAGGTTAAAGCCTTATTGAAATAAACCAACGCTTGAGTAGCCTTCCCTTGTTCCAAATATACCACACCTAACTGAAAATAATGAAAAATATTTCGAATTACCATCCAAAACATAACGTAACAGTGGATATAAATTCACAAAATGAAACGATTACCAAAACATCAATTAGTAAATACATTAAAACAACAAAAGTGTTACCTTATAAGTTCGCCAAAATTATGCAATAATTTATTAATTTGTTCATCTGAATTAATTTCTCTTATTCTCCTCAATGAATACATCCCCCCCAAAATATATATAATAAAAGTTTAAAATTATTTTTAATATATGTAAATAACAAAAGGTTAAGGCTAATTGAAAGAAATGAGCGGCAGGTGTCACCACTGTAAGTTTGAATAAAACCTTACATTGTAATATATATCTGGGTTATTGCTGTCAAACTGCAAGGCTCTCTCGTACACATCTTGAGCTTCTTGAGTCCTGTTAAAAATCCACAAATGATGGTGACAATAACAGAGGTTTGTTAAGTCTATATTATTTGCTACACTTTTTACGGTCCATGGTACTCTTTTTTTCCTTGGAATGGACCAGTATTATTCTGTATATCGTAAAATACCCATGAATGAGCTTTACCCAAGTAAAAAAACAACAACAACAACAAACAGTTATACTATTTTTTGTGTTTCTATGTTCTCGTTATAAGAGTAAATATGGTAAGACTTTACACAGTAAAGTAGGTGGGACTTTATACAGTAAACTAAGTGATACTTTATCCAGTAAACCAGGTGGTATACTTTACACAGTGAACTAGGTGTAATACCTTACACAGTGAACTAGGTGGTAATACCTTACACAGTAAATTGGGTGGTATACCTTACACAGAAAAGTAGGTAGGACTCTACACATTAAATTAGGAAGAAGTTTAGACACTATATTGATAACCTTCGAAGTAAAAAAATTAAAAAGTAAGTAATAGTGGAGAGTTAAAGGTGAGATTTAGATATTGAAGTGGATGGACTTTAATTTTGAACCCGTTACGACTATTGGATGAAGGACGAGAAGAGATAATTGGTGAAAACGTAACTATAGAAGCAGTTTCTGGAGTAACGAGAGATAACTGCCTATCTAACATTGTCGATAATATCAGTTGATTAGCCCTTATCAACGTAAGCTTAACACATTTAATGAGCCAAAACATGATATGAACACTTTCCGGTTTGCTTCTTTGTTTTAGAGAAAATCCGCAACGGGTTATCTACTGTTACCACCACGGGGTATCGAACCCTGGATTTTAGCATTGTATTTTCGTAAAACTTATCGCTGTCCAATGAGGGGACGACGTTTTACAGGTTTTGTGTGTTACTTGAGAAATCTCAATGTAGAGAGTTCAGAGAAGTGCTAAGAATGTACAGTGGATAAGGTGTGAAAAGAGTAGCTATCGTTCTTCGCTCATGCCTACAGTCATCTATCATGTGCCTAACCTACAACATGAGTTTGACGAAAATGAGCGCCAGTTCTTGCAATGTTCAAAAGTGACTTCGGTTCTAATTTTCACTGAGCGTCAATATAATTTAATTTCTTTATTTGCTGGTAATGGTATTTTATTTAGTTTACTACTTATAGGTGGCGATACATATTTGAATTTGTTAATTGTGACCATTGAATCAGAACCAAAATTTCGACTTTCTCTGATAATTATAAAGAAGTCTGTATTCCCCATTTAAAGGGACACTTCGCTTCTGAGTAAAAGAAAATGTCGGGTGAGGGCGTGTTCCCAGTACTACACACATACAGTTCAGTCGATACTGCACATGAACGTAATTTCGTCTATAAATGTTAAATGTAAATTATTATACAAATAATGGAATCTTATTATCAAATACGCACTCGCAACGGTGTCGAATAATGCAAAGTTTAGCTTCTAATTTATTTATTTTTGTAATTATGTACAAAACTAAACAATGGCCTATCTGTATCGAAATCCTGTTTCTAGCGTTGCAAGTTTGCAGACACACCGCTGTGCCACTAGGGGCCGAGCAAGTAGAAATTATCCAATAATTATAAACACTGAGGTATTTCTACAGTATCTAACTTTGATAGAGGTACAAATTTCAATCGTCATACCTAGCACGCGCGTCCTCAAAGAGGGGGCAAAATCCCCCCTCTCCCGTAAGATGATAAACTTTTTTTTTCTCTATTTATCTCTGGAAAATTTCTGCAGACACCCATGGTTTCAAGTCATGCCTTTTACTAAAAACACGAAATCTGTCGACTCTTTTTAACATCAGAATTGTGCAAATAAGTCAAGGATAACATTCTATCGGTACTCATCAGTAATGAATACTGGAAGTTGTATTTTAAGACGATGCTAGTACCGGAATCTATTTGATTTACTTTTGTCTTTTTCTTGCTTGTTTATGCGTAGATTTTATTTCTCTCAAAAACAGATCCATTTGGTCTAACCGACTGTACTTTTTATCAGAACTTCACCCCTGAATCAGGTGATAGTATATTATTAGACAAAGTTCTATTCCTGTAACTTTGAACTTTTAACAAGGACAAACCCAATAACAAGAAATCACTTATGTTGTATAACTTTTGCAATGCCCTTCATTTACCATGAGTAGCCTACACGAGCGTGTAACATTCATATTACAGATTAATTCTGTATTATTCAGTAGAGATATTAATGTATGTTTTTAGGAAATATACATTTGTACTTCTCTATTCAATTACACTATCCTTCTTCCTTCATTGGTCGGCACTAGTTTTCTTTGAGGCATAATAGGCACGGCACGGCCAGGTGGGTTAAGGCGTTCGATTCGTAATCTGAGGGTCGCGGGTTCGAATCCCCGTCACACCAAACATGCTCGCTCTTTCAGCCCAGGGGGTATTATAATGTGACGATCAATCCCACTATTCGTTGGTAAAAGAGTAGCCCAAGAGTTGTGGGTGGGTGGGTGGTGATAAAAAGGTGTCTTCCCTCTAGTCTTATTACACTGCTAAATTAGGGGCCGCTAGCACAGATAACTCTTGAGTAGCTTTGCGTGAAATAAAAAAAAGTAAAAAAATCATAATATTTTCAGCATACAGATTAAACTGTTGTTATTGTTGTCGCAAATATATATTTTTTTGTTTATTTGAGCGAAACACTGAAGCATTTGAAAGTTTTAAACAATTATATAACAACGTGGCTGTTCTTATCATATTCAGATAAAAACAAGTCGAATATTTTTGACATGTTTTGTATTATGTGCGCAATGATTTCTTTCTTTCTTTTGGATTACGTGTTGTTCTGACTGCAAATCACCGACAGATGTCTCTCATTGTGAAACACGACTTTATAGTCCGAAAAGGATATATATTGTGTTGTGAACGCGCTGAAAACATAAACGCTCAAGCTTAGAACAGAGAGGTGTACTCTATGTATATGCTATACTTAGGTTTTGATCGCTAAGAAACCAATGCAAGATGTTACACGTTTCACCTTTAACAGGTACGTCACTTACACATTAATCACATTTCACAGTTGAGCGTTAACAATCGTGTGACCTGCACTTAATCACTTTTTAGAGTTGAGCGTTAACAGCCACGTGACCTACGCATTAATGGTGCTTCGAAGGTCTGTCCATTCGTTTGTCTTTAATTAGCCAACTTGTAACTAGAAGTTACGTTATTAATATGCAAGTCATGTGGCTTTTAACGCTCAACTCTGAAACACGAATAATGATGGTGCGTTTAGCTACGCATGAGAAGTTCGATAATCGATAAATTTGCATTACCTTCTCTTTACCATTTACACCTCATGAGAGTAATCTAAATAATGAACCAGATGTAATTAGTGTCATTTAATTGCATACATATAATTTCACAAACTTCATACTGGAATTGTGTTAACTAAGGAACATCTGAAACTTTACTGGTTTCTATATATACATAACAAATCTGATTAGTTTATTATGAGATGACAGTGAAAACGTTTTGGCTTAGCTATGCGGACATTTGATACACTACGAAATCATGAAATCATTACCTGTTGAGTTTAATCAGGATATCTCCTCTGTTGATATAGGCTTGTATATAATCAGCCCTCATACTAATGGCCTGTCTGTAGAGCTGCGGAAATAGAATTAGCACAATGTAAAAGGTATTTCTTCTTTACGATCTTCAAGATATGATTGCATTGCATGCGAGATGACTATTTTGTCTTGCGCCTCCAATACGGAGAGTGAGGGAAATACCCTATTAAATGTATACCAATTTAATCATATATGTAAACAAAATATTTGATAATCCTTAATTAATAATTCGAGAATACTCTATGGAGATTACAATAAATTTCCAACACTCATATTGACAAGTGAAATATTGTGATGTTAGGAGTTAGAGAAAGACAACTAACATCAAGGCTGCGTTACAGTTATATACAGGAGAAGACAAACAACAACCA
Source organism: Tachypleus tridentatus (assembly GCF_004210375.1). Lineage (NCBI taxonomy): Eukaryota > Metazoa > Arthropoda > Merostomata > Xiphosura > Limulidae > Tachypleus > Tachypleus tridentatus. The sequence continues at coordinate 59,671,188 of NC_134826.1, read as the reverse complement.
AGGCTGTTTTGTAGTTATATACAGGAGAAGACAAATAACAACCAAGGCTGTTTTGTAGTTATATACAGAAGAAGACAACTAATACCAAGGCTGTGTTATAGTTATATACAGGAGAAGACAAATAATAACCAAGGCTGTGTTGTAGTTAAATACAGAAGAAGACAACTAAAAATCAAGGCTGTGTTGTAGCTAGATACAGGAGAAGACAACTAACATCAAGGCTGTGTTGTAGTTAGATACAGGAGAAGACAACTAACATCAAGGCTGTGTTGTAGTTAGATACAGGAGAAGACAACTAACACCAAGGCTGTGTTGTAGTTATGTATAAGAGAAGACAAATAACATTAAGGTTGTATTGTAGTTATATACAGAAGAAGACAATTAATACCAAGGCTGTGTTCTAGTTATATACAGGAGAAGACAAATAACAACCAAGGCTGTGTTGTAGTTATATACAGGAGAAGACAACTAACACCAAGGCTGTGATATAGTTATATACAGGAGAAGACAACTAACACCAAGGCTGTGTTATAGTTATATACAGGAGAAGACAAATAACAACCAAGGCTGTGTTGTAGCTAGATACAGGAGAAGACAACTAACACCAAGACTGTGTTGTAGTTATATACTGAAGAAGACAACTAACACCAAGGTTGTGTTGTAGTTAGATATAGGAGAAGACAACTAACAACAAGGCTGTGTTGTAGTTATGTATAAGAGAAGACAAATAACATTAAGGTTGTATTGAAGTTATATACAGGAGAAGACAACTAACATCAAGGTTATATTTGTAGTTATGTATAAGAAAAGACAACTAACATCAAGGCTGTGTTGTAGTTAAATATAGAAGACAACTAAGATCAAGGTTATGTTGTAGTTATTAATATATGCAGGGGAAGACAACTAGCATCAAGGCCGTCTTGCAGTTACATGTCTTACCGCATCTGCTTCTTCTAAGCGAGATTTATTCCTGGAGATCACATTAGCCAGGTTAAGGAAGACATTCAGGTGATTTGGTGCTATTCGTGCTTTGTAGGGCTCTCCAGCTCGAGGTCTGGGCAACAGGTCTTTCGCCTATATAGATTAAAACAAAAATTAATTAATTTTGTTATAGTTCACAATAAAAACAGGAGGACTTATTTCAAAAATTCGAAATATTTTAGTTAAGTAATAACTAAAACGAATAACAGTTGTTTCTCTTTATATAACCATATTTTCATGAATGTGAAACTAAATGTAGCTAGATAGCTATTTGACTTGTTACTGTTAGATAGAGAGCTAGAATGAACTTCTTGTTCGGAATCTAAATACCTAAAAAAAAAGTGCAAAGCAGAACATTAACTGATAGTTTGCATTAACTAAACGAACACGTTCAAACTTTTCTACTTCTGCTAAGCCTAATGAAATAGCCTTAAAAATTTACTAGAATTAAAACATACTAACCCTAACAGCGTGTTATTAAATATTCATCACCAATTAATTACATTGATTGGCCAGTTGCAAGTTTCCGATCCTACCGACATCTGTCGTGTATGTAAGTAAATGTATCTGTTGTTGACTCTAAACACAATATCATATTTTCATCAGTGCCTGGATTATAAAGTTTTTGTATTAAGACACTTTGCGTGCTTTTTACTACTTAAAATCAAATATTTCATACGCCATTTCAATTTGTTTTTATTTCCATATTGCGTTAAATAATCACAGATATATATACACACACACACATATTGCATACATCAACAAGTTGGGAAAAAAGAACATGACGAAGCATTGTTTTGTCAAATAGTTTCCTAGAGACGACGATCGTAGGGCAGTGTGTACTACTTACGTAATACCACTAGTACGGTCGTTTAAATATTTCAAATGTAGTCTATACGTATTACCCTCTGAAGGAGCAATGATATTATACATCCGTAAGTCATTTGCTCATTCATTCTATTTCAAACATCTCATATTGTGCGATCGATAGAAGCAATCTTTCTGGTCAACAAAACAACGAGAACACTACTCAAAAAATAGAACAGTACATTTGAAATGTTTAAATCCTAGTCATAATTGTTTTGTAAATTTCCATTTGAAACTGACATTATGTTTGTATCTAGGAAATTCCAATTTAAATTAAGGAAACCATTCTAGGTCATAGAGCGAAAACATATGCAGGCTTTACTAAAAAAATAACAACGCTGGAACATTTCAAAATATATTATACAAGAGTTCACATGTAAACTTTTGAGTGGATTATTTATGTTTATTTTTTATTAATTCTATTACAACGTTTCAACCACTCGTGTGACCATAGCACAGTCAGTTAATTGTTGTCTGTTTAGAAAATATATAGGGTAACAAGTGTTCTGATTTAAATTAGATCTTACTTCACGAATAACAAAATTTTAATCAAAATACGGGTTTGACCCTATATGTTTCTAAATTGGAAGAAAACGCTCGCCCAGCATTTCTTTAATGTTTCATTCAATAGACGACAGTAAGCTGAATATGTCCATACCAGTGGTCGAAGCTTTGTAATAAAGTTAAATAAAAATAAATAATCCACTCAAATTGCACCTCTGGACTTTTATTTAAAGTAAATAGCTGATTTGTTCTCCTAATAACAAAATATATCGCAACTATAAAAATAAATACAGTTTAATATTTTTAAAACAAATCGTCTGTACATCTACACATAGCAGAGTAATCCACAAATAAAATAGGTTTTACTGTCTCAAACATCAGTTAAGTAATAAGTTAATAAATAAAACTTCGTATCCGAATTTCGTCAGATATTATTGGAATGGCAGCCAAAACTATCGATACCTTATTAAATTGGTGAATCAACGCATTCTAATCATCATACATTTTTTATGACATTCCATACTTCTCGTAAGACCCATATATTGAATTAACTACATTCTCTGGTCCTTATGTTTTAGTTTTGATTATTTAAAAACTTACTTTGATCAGAAGTTGTGATATGCAGGCATACTATATGTTTCCTATCCCTTTATTTTATACAAGAAAAAGTTCAAATTTTCTTTACATATTGTGTGCACGTGCGTAACACAGAATGCCATTTAAAGGAGTCAATAGATTTCTCTCCCTCTAGGTACCCACAGAACAAGGTCATTCAGCTAAAATGCAAAATACCACATACGCTTTCCCATGGGAGAGTATTCTGTAACGTAAAACGCACTGTATGGAGGTCTTTCATGTGACATCACACAACCTTCTGTTTTATTCAACGTCACAATATTGGACACCAAACATTTCCTCCTGGCAAACAACAGCAATCCATACTGATACAAGATTCGAACAATTTTACTTCTGTGACCAGTTGTGTAAAAATGGCTTTTATACTTCCTTCGAATGAGGAAATGTTTGCTGTGCTGTTGGTTACCACAACAAACAAGAATATTTACCTGGGTTGCATTTCCATAAAATAAATTAGCTGAAGCATGCTATAATAACTGGACTCTTAGTGAATCTACTGAGCTTTTCAGTGTACAATTTATATCTAATTTGTATTCAAATACAGTTTTAACGTTTACGTATATATACTTACAGATAACAATGAATTATTAATTTTCGAGACAAACAAGTATTTCGGTACAAGGCATCAATTCTTTGTCAAGTATTCTCAAATTTTGAATTATTGAGTAGATTAGACTAAACAGGGAGTTTGGTCTTATGAATCCATAAGCGAATAGTAATCATAGCACATCTTGACTTCATGAAAGGGGATTTCCTAGGCTTCCCCCTTTTTTTAGTCTTCAGGACTACACTTCCAGTTGTCATCCAACACAGAGGGGATAAATATATCCCCTGATAAAAGATTTTGAGTTTACAATGACAATTCTAAACATGTGTCATTGTGAAACCCGCGTGACCTATCTTTCAGTTTTTATTGCGTTTACACACACACACACACACACATATATATATATACACACACACACACACACACACACAACAGTAGCGACGGGGAGGGGTAACAGTCTTTCAAATGTGTCCGTATGTTTAGTATAACCTGTTCAATATTTGATCTTGTGTCTTGTTTTGTATTCTCCAGTACGTGCATAACCAAACAGGCCTCTCCCACACTAAACACTAAAGAATGCGTTCTAAAGCATATAGATGGCTAAAAAAAGATATTACAATAGCACCAAACAAAAACTTGAAAAGTAAATTCTAAGCATCATTCGCGGATTAACATTTGCACATCAGGTTACATTTGCAAGTGAAGAAGCTAAAGTAGAAGTCGCAAGTTTTGAAATACCATATCAAATTCTGAAATTGTTGATTCGCTAAAATAAACAGGTTTATATATGTTATATTAAGACTTGCTATTATGATTTGCTATCAATTTTTAGCCCCACCTCTTCCATGAAAATTTAACAAATCATATCTTGGTTTGGCCGGGTGGTTAAGGCACTCGACTCGTATTCCGAGGGTCGCGGGTTCAAATCCCCGTCACACGAAACACGTTCGCCCTTTCAGCCGTGGGTATGTTATAATGTGGAGATTAATCCCACTATTCGTTGGTAAAAGAGTAGCCCATGGCCTTCGTGGCCCCCCAGTGGCTCAGCGGTATGTTTGCGGACTTACAACGCTAAAAACCGGGTTTCGATACCCGTGGTGGGTAAAGCACAGATAGCCCATTGTGTAGCTTTGTGCTTAATTCAAAAACAAAACAACAATCGCCTTCATGTAGCTTTGCGCGAAATCTAAACTAAACCATAGTAGAAACATCCATTAAAAACGTTTTGTTTTTGTTTGTAATTAAGCAAAAATCTACACAATGTGTTATTTGTGCTTTTCCCACAACGAGTATCAAAAGCCTGTTTCTAGCGTGGTAATTCGGCAAAAAACATTGTGCCACTAGGGGACGTTTAAATTTTTTATACAGGGTGTCCGAAAATAAATATACCAAAAATAAAGTTACATAACTTCATTAACTTTATTATTATTGAAGATAACCACAAAAATTGTATATAAATACAAGTAGGAAGCTTGTAAGTTTTTTTTTGTATTAATTTACGTTTTGTCCTTGTTTCTTTGACGAACCAACTGATACTGGAAATTAGTATACACGCATTCTACAAGAGTCTCTTATTCTACAACTCCAAGAAACTCCTGGCTTACTACAAAGAGCTATCCTCATACATGATGGAGCACCACCACACTTTCCTCAAGTTGTTAGTCTTTTTAAAACCAGACTTTTCCCGATTCAACCCTTTTAGATTTTTAACCTCCGGGTCTTTTTGAAAACAAAAGTCTGCTGTAAGAAACCAAAAGACACTGAAGAACTGAAAAATTAGATTCCTGATGCTATCTGATCGGTCCATATTGCTGTGTTGTAAAATGTGTTCAATGTATGAACACAGAATTAAGACTAATTTTTGTGAATGATGGAAAACATGTAAAGTCAATTGATTATTAAAACTAAAACTTAAAGACCTACTACTTGTACTTATATCCACTTTTTATTTTTACCTCACACAACATTAAAGTTTTTCAACTTTATTTTGGTATATTCACTTTCGGACAACTTGTATATTGCGAACAAAAGGTGTGAGCATTCTTTTGTGTAATTGCATAAAATATTCGTTGGTTTATTTGTTTGAAGTTAAGCATAAGGCTACATAATAAGTATCGAAACCTTGTTTTTAGCGTTTTAAGTTCACAGACATACAGCTTTGCCATGCCTACTACTTCACGTTTAGGTTTAGTTAACATCCTGTTCATCCAAAATCAGTATTCAAACCAAATCAAAGTATTAAACAATGCAAGTACGAACAGTATTAAAATAAATAGTATAAAGCGCTAAACAATATGCGTATGAGCAACATTAAAATGATGTTGTTGTTTTCAATTAAGCACAAGGCTGTACAATGGGTTATCTGTGCTCTGCCCACCACGGGTATCGAAACCCAGGTTTAGCGTTGTAAGTCCGCAGAGTATTAAAATGAGTACCACTGTTTTTAAATACGTAAAACAATATAAACAAAATATTCATGCTTTTATACTTACCTCTAACAATATAAACAAAATATACGTTTTTATACGTGTAACAATATACATAAAATATTCATGTTTTTTATAAATACCTCTAACAATATAAATAAAATATGCAGGTTTGTTGTATGTATAATAACATACATAAAATGTAAGCAATGTAAATACAATGTAAAGATCAAGTGGTTTTATGTAATTTTACTCTTGTACCAACATCAAAAAAATTCTGAAAAGAGACTTTTTGCACATCATAGTCAAGGTTAAATGTGAGGGTATCAATACTAAAAGAATATATCTGAATGATAATTTCCTTGTACTTTTGTCAAGGTTATATGGTTGAGTAGTAACAACATCAAAAGAATTCCAAGAACAGATTTCTTGTATCATTGTTATGGTTATGTGCCTGGTTGTTTTTAGTGTAATACCAACATCCAAAGAATTCCAAGAACAGATTTCTTGTGTTATTGTCATGGTAGTGAGGTTTATTACAAACGGATATCATAAGTTCTATAAATTAATGAATAAAGTTTCAGGCTTTTACTTCATAAATACATTGACATAACTTTGTGGTCAGTACAATACATCAATAATATACAAATGGTTTTTTATCATTTTCTCACGCCGTACTGAGACGTAGATGTATTGAAAGCTTACCTTCCAAAACGCTTGTTCCGCTTCGTCATATTGCTGCAAGTTATTGAAAGTTCTTCCAACATTGATGTGTGCTCCAATATCATCCGGTTGAGCTCTGTTGTGTAGAGGAAAAGTGTACTCAACTGATTAAAAAAAAAACACTTTTGTGTATAGAGTTTACGCGCAAATAGTATTCGTTCATATTAGATACACCATTAGTATAGGAGCACACTACATTAGGCTGTTATTAATGGAATAACTTTTTTCTTTTTTTTTAGAAACAATAAAGCTCGTCTTTAACAAACGAGTTGAATGTGTTGTTAGTTTTTCTGAAAGGAATAGTATATTTCATAGCAAGAAGGTAATGGCCAGTGATTAGACTTTTATTACTTAGGTTTATATTAAGTCCTCCTAACTCGGAATATAAAACAATACGACTTTTTTGTTGGTTAAGTGTATGTTCAGCTTAATTAATTTGGTATTAAACATTAAGTCTACATACTTTGCAATTAAAAGTTAGAATTTTTACAGACTGAATTGAAAGCTCGGGTCACCTTGTTAACCACGTCTTATTTGATTTACGTGTGTGAAGTTATACTGTGATATACTTAACTCACGAATTTTGTTTTATTTCCATTCATTAATGTACAAACTCAAACAGTATATTTCTAACTTTTATTTGTGTATGTGTGAGTATTTTATCTTCTAGAACTCTAGAACGAACTCTTATAACAATAGCTGAAAGACTACGTAATAACATTAGTAAATTCTAGTGTTTTCATTTAGTTTACGCTTAATGGTTATTCAGTAAGAACTTAATGTAGTTATAATCCCCGATACCATTAATTCACACAATCGACAAATTTATATAAAACAGTGCTTTTCTTTAATTATTACACTAAATAGAAAAAATTATCTACGTTGGTGTTTAGAAGCGAATTTACATACATTAAGCTTTATATGGTCACAGCTTTTCTTAGGAACGAAAAGCAGATTGAAGTTTTATTCATTGTTAAACTAAAGAACAATGAAGATGTTTTAAATAATTATTTAAAGTTCAGTTCCATATTAACTATAATCTACTTTGCTTAGAAAAATATTAACACACACTGAATTTTCAATGAAAACGTGTTTAATTGGTTCAATGAATTATCAACTATATTATTTTTACTGGAACTCTGAATATGGAATATATATATATAATAAAAGTTGTTGAATCTCGAAACCTTTAATGCCTGTATGCTGTAACAGCACCACAACCATTACCTTGAAGCTTTTATGAAATACTGAAGTGCTTCTTTGAAATTCTCTTGACTTTCTAGAGCATGTCCTACATTGTTGTAAAGTTTGGCATTTTGGCGGTTCACTCGTAGCCCAGCCATGAATATGGTGTACTCAGATTCCCTAGAATAAAACACACACGTAATAAAAAAAACATACGCTATTTTCTAATTTTCCTTACTGTATGTTTAGTTCATGGTAGAACTTGTGACACCAAAAGTGGGGAACTGTTCCCCCTGTAATTTCGTCTATGGTTTATTCTCATCTTGGAAGGAACAATGTCTACCACTAAGTTCAGCGTTTCGAATATTGTTAAAGTCATAGGCATAAAACAATCTAAGAATAAAACTAGAATTATATATCAATATTTATGTTTTCATTAGAAGTCAGATAACTAAGTTAAAAATCACCTTTAGAAACGTTTTTTCCACGCACAAAATTAAAATCCGTAAATATTTTCCTTCTTTGTTTGTACATAATTTTATAAACTTCCCACTGGGTTTTTTATCAACAGCAATAATAATAAGAACCTGTCAGATTTCTGTAAACAGAACTAAGAACCATAATCTGTTATACCTCTGCAATAACAGATTTTTCTTCAGTATTATAACGTCATCAGACTGGTTTCCAACAAATCAGTCACTCCAGTAAAATAAGTAACAAACTTACAATTAACCGATTTTCTTAGTTTTGTATGAAACTATGCTAAATATTAGCATTTGTTTAAAGTGAAAACAATTATATAATTTTAATCAAAAGAAATAATGTAGTAATTATAAATTTTTAAAATACTGTTTTTTTAACTATTTAATCTTCTTGAGAGCGGAAAATACAAAACTTTAAACTGAAATACGAAAAGGTAATTAGTAATTTTGTAAAGTCAACGCACCAATCAAGATTCCGAGTCATCGTTTTGAAAGAATGGGTCAACAATACAAACACCAACAGTCCCCACAAGAACGGCTTCCAATGGCTGAAAGAGAAAAACCATATTTACAAACTCCTGTTAGTGGCCTTTACCCTAAAAAATTTAAGTTATTTTTATAAAGGTAAATATGAGTAATGATGTAGAAACGAAATATCACGCGTACATCCTCCTAAAGTTCAAGACATTTATGAAATATAAGTTATAACACAGCCAGACTTTAATTTAAATTATTTTACGAACTTAACTGTTTTTTTTTTTTTTGTAATTGTAAGTAAATGTACACGTGGCCAGTGAACGCTCTTACTACTTTTAAGAAAAAGTGAGGCAATATTTCGTTCCAGTAAATTCGACCTTATTATGTTATATTCTTCCACTAGAAATTTATTAATTAACACCTTAACTTGCATTAATTATAATATGCTTTTAAAAACGCTACAAAACTTTAGGCTCATTGTACGTTTGGAAACACCAGAAAAAAGTTAAATAATGTATAGAAAAGTTCTAAAAAGTTCTATACAGTAAAAGAAGGTGTTATTATTGCTTAAAATTGAAAACTATGCTAAAGTGAAGTCTTAATTTTAGTTTGGGAAAAACTTTCAAACAACTTGCATGTTTGTTCCCTGCTTGACTTCCAACTAACTAAGGTTAACAAAATTCTCCATCTTAAAAGTAACTTTGTTGAAAATACCAGTTATTATCCAGGTAAGAGTTCATTATACGTATCACTCAACATGACACAAAGAACACAAAACAAACCACAAGTAAATCAAAATACGATCTATAACGTAAAAAGCTACAATATATGCTCGACGTTTCAAATATATCCCACCCCTCCTGAAACAGTGTGCTGATATAAATATATATGTAAAAACGGCTCATTTGGGTTGAGAAGATATTTTACGCAGAGGAGCGAACAACATTTCGACCTTCTTCGGTCATCGTAAGGTTTACAAAGAAAGAGGTAACTGACCGGAAGCTAACCACATGTTTGAAAGGGGTTGTGTAACTGAATGTCGGAATGTAGAGGGCGTGCTTAGATGTTTGAATATATAATTTTATATTATTTATTTTATTATTATTATTTATTATATCATTTTTAATATAGATATAAAGGCGTTCTTTTGTATTGGTTTATTTTGGGCTTAAGTTGCACAAGTAAGACTTCTTTAATTTTGCGTTTGTTTATATTTGTTTCTTTATTTAATATTTGAGTATTTTCTATGGTTATGTTGTGTTTATTTGATTTGCAGTGTTCGAAAACGTGTGAAGGTGACTTTTATGTTCTTTGAATCTGGTTTCCATTTTTCTACTTGTTTCTCCAATATAGAAGTCGTGGCAGTTATCACATTGTATTTTATAATTAATGTTGGTGTGGTGTTTGTCAATGTAGTTTTTACATAGTACAGATCTCAGTTTTGTGCCTGGTTTTTGAATAAATTTGGTATTAACTGGAATGTCTTATTTTGTAATAAACACCACACCAAAGTTGTTTATAAAATACAATGTGATAACTGCCACAACTTTTACATCGAAGAAACAACTTAAGCCCAAAATAAACCAATACAAAGGAACACCTTTATACCTATATTAAAAACAATATAATAAATAATAATAATAAAATAAATAATATAAAATTATATATTCAAACATCTAAGCACGCCCTCTACATTCCGACATTCAGTTACCCAACCCCTTTCAAACATGTGGTCAGCTAGTGTCCGTAGCGTACTTACGTCTTCTTCAGTAGATGATACCAACCACGTGCCAATGTCCGTAATGCACTTACTTTTTCTCAAGTAGAAGATACCAACCATATGTCACTGTCCAAAATGTGCTTAAGTTTACCCCAGCAGGAGATACCAACCATACGAAATTGTCCTTAATGTATTTAGTTTTTTCTAGTAGAAGATCCCAATCACATGTAAGTGTCCGTAATGTACTTACGTTTTTTGCAGTAGAAGATAGCAACCATATGTAAGTGTGCGTAATGTACTTACGTTTTTTCCAGTAGAAGAAACCAATCATATGTAAGTGTCCGTAATGTACTTACGTTTTTTCCAGTAGAAGAAACCAATCATACGTAAGTGTCCGTAACGTACTTACGTTTTTTCCAGTAGAAGAAACCAATCATACGTAAGTGTCCGTAATGTACTTACGTTTGTTTCCAGTAGAAGAAACCAATCATACGTAAGTGTCCGTAATGTACTTACGTTTTTTCCAGTAGAAGATAGCAACCATATGTAAGTGTCTGTAATGTACTTACGTTTTTTTCCAGTAGAAGATACCAACCATACGTAAGTGTGCGTAATGTACTTACGTTTTTTCCAGTAGAAGATACCAACCATACGTAAGTGTGCGTAATGTACTTACGTTTTTTCCAGTAGAAGAAACCAATCATATGTAAGTGTCCGTAACGTACTTACGTTTTTTTCCAGTAGAAGATACCAACCATATGTAAGTGTCCGTAGGTACTTGCGTTTTTTTCCAGTAGAAGAAACCAACCATACCTAAGTGTCCGTAACGTACTTACGTTTTTTTTTTTCAGTAGAAGATACCAACCATATTTAAGTGTCCGTGATGTACTCACGTTTTTTCCAGTAGAAGATACCAACCATATGCTACGAGCATACAGAATCCCATGCTTGGGGTGTACAGAACTCGTTCTGCAACAACAAATCCCACGGGGAAAAATAAGTTCGACGCCGGTAAAAAAGGGAAGACCACGAAGGAAAGACTCTGGAATTAGAAAAATAACACAGTTGGTTAGTATAAGTAACAAGGTTTAAAAACAAAACGGTTGCTGCTTACACTGGTCTTGGGGACTGGTTTAGAAATTGCACACAAAAAATAGGGATAACACATCTTGATAAAGTTTACGAGCTTCCACTGATATTATTTAGAGACAACAGATGGCGTCAAAGAAATTCTGTATTATTATCATACCTCTTGAAGCATTTATTTAGTAACTAACTTTGTTGACTTTCAGAAAATACAATATTCCATGTGATTATAACCGTTTCTTCTAATAACGACTGGCGAACCTTTTCCAAATTTATGAACTGACTCACGGTTTGTTTTGATTTAGTAAAATTAAGTTAAACAAATCATGGTTATTTTTTGATAGATAGTTTAAACAAAATATTCATATTGAATTGCTTGTGAAATGGGTAGCAACTGCCTATTAGAAAAAACTTGTAAAAATATGTTGGTGACTTCACAATTTACATATAGTGCTCAAGTGTAGAGGCACTGTGTTTGTTTGTTTGTTTTGGAATTTCGCACAAAGCTATTCGAGGGCTATCTGTGCTAGCCGTCCCTAATTTAGCAGTGTAAGACTAGAGGGAAGGCAGCTATTCATCATAACCCACCGCCAACTCTTGAGCTACTCTTTTACCAACGAATAGTGGGATTGACCGTCACATTATAACGCCCCCACGGCTGGGAGGGCGAGCATGTTTGGCGCGACGCGGATGCGAACGCGCGACCCTCAGATTACGAGTCGCACGCCTTAACGCGCTTGGCCATGCCGGGCAGTATGTTCAAATATACAGTCTACAAAAGAATAGGGCATAGGCTATTTGCGGCCAAATTTTGCAATGTTTCTGTCTACATAGGTAGAACATATCCATACAAATCAACTCGAGATACTTACACTACCTTGAACTTATTAGAACTTCCCCTTCACAAATGGTAATAAAAATGAATAACATAATATTAAGTTATCTAAAGGTGGTACAAGTTACTGTATTAATTTCAACGACGAGAAACGTGCTTCTTGAAACGCCCCCTTCCCGTCAAGAGTAATAACGCTCAAAAACGGGTTTCGATACCCGTGATGGGCACAGCATTGATAGCCATTTGCGTATTAAACAACAGACAAATTTCTTAATACTACTTAAAAAGAACATATATTCACATGCGTATATTCAAGAAAAATTACATTCAAATATATAATATATTTTTTATAATAATTAACATTTTTAACGATTCGATCTAAGTATTACTTAGTTCTTTTGGATATATAAATCCCAAACTCTATAAACACGAACAGGTTGGTGAGATTACAAGTATTGAGCGTGCTACGTATTATAATTTACCTCAGACGAGTCTCCGATTTATTACGTTACGTATCACGACTTAAAATAGAAATATTAATCTAGAAGTGAATTGAATATCGATATGTATCAAATTTATGATATTTGTCAACAAGGTTGACACACAAAGTTTACTTTCTTAACACAAATATGTTTTAACAACCAACCAACAATACAATTATAATAACGGTTATTACAAATAATAATTTATATATAAACGTTTTATAAACAACACTAAGTCTTCTGTCTACTCTCGAACTGAATATTTTATCGATGGATCACGATGAGCAAATTAATTTCATGTTGATACACAGGTACACATCACTTGGTACGAAGCTAGCTAGCTTATTCATACGCGAGTTTTTCCAACAAAAATATTTAATGTCCTCGTAAAAATACTAACATCCGACGTTAATTCACTGAAGTTAAAAGCAGTTCGTAATGTTCGAAATCTATAAACGTTTCTGGTCAAGTATCTGTAGTTATCCGACTAATAAACATTAATAACCGTTACAGCTTCCGATGTTTATAGTATAGTTACCGTAGCAAACCAACAACAATAATATACTGTCTTTTGGTACGTCGATTTTAAGGTGAGGTTCTCGAAAGTTCAGTTGGCACAATATTCGAAGATACTCTAGTGTTTATATAAAATATATAATGTTGATTCTTACACTCGAGAATCTACAAATTTAGAAAACAGACGGGACTTCCGCAATATACATTTAACAATACAAATTACATAAATTTTTAAATATATATTTAACTAAAATAAATACAAAATAGTAAATCCATTAGAATCGTATATTTTAACAATAACTTAAAGCATTCGTTTTCTAAAGAAACTGCACAGTTAAAAAAAAGATTATTAAAACTTGCAATAATTAATTTTAAGTCAGTTAATTATACACATGAGTAAAGTACATTTAAACATGGCTGCTAGAAAAAAAACAAACACACATGCATATAGTTTATATATTACGTCTAAGAAAGATTATAATCCACCATTACTTCCCCCTAAGTAATCATATAAATACATAATTAAATTATTAAGCAACAACTGCCTGATTTGTAAGCATAAAGCCAGGGACGTAGATCCTGGGTGATGGGGGATAGACCCCTTCATTTCAGGTGGGGGCATGGTGCATACAATCATCCCCCCCTACAGTTTGGTCTGTTTAATTGTTTTATTGCGTCACAGGCCTACAAATTGTGTGTTTGTTCTTGTGATTCTCGTGTTCTTACCAATTAAATTACATAATTAGACCTAGATGTAGGCTTTTACAGTAGCTGAAATGTACAGGGTGGCCCGTAAGTCCCTACCCATCCATATGTTATCATAAACAACCTTATAATACTAATGATGAGTTGAAGGCAGTTGTTACCGCGGCATTTGGAACAATAACCCCTGCTATGTTGAGGAAAATGTCTCACAGAACATAACGTTGCATAATATTATGCAGCGAGAATGAGGGACAGCACACAGATACACTGGATACATAAGATATATGGATGGCTAGGGACTTACGGGCCACCCTGTACATCTTTAATATAGGCGTGCTTCTAAGCTTTTCGATCTAAGCGATAGTTCGTAAGTATCAGTCAGTAGGCCTAAGTATACATGCAAGGCTTGCAAGCACTATCACAGTATCGACCTACGTCTTGTACGAAGAGTAAGATTAAGTAAAATTTTCATCACAACAGATTGAACAGAGCATGAAATTCGAAAATATTACTCCCAAGCGTAAACTCCTGTGATCTAGATCTGGCAGGCCATTTATAGCTTGTAGCTGCATCAATCTTATGTGAATATTCTGCGGTTTTCCTACGCCATTTGTTCTTATGCATGTCTAGCCGGTTTTATTGTCGAACGCCTTACTCTCCTTAGCTGCCGAAGTCGCTGACTACAGTGTACGTTTAGTGTACAGTTAACGACAGATTCGGGTCGCTCGGATCCATACGCGCCCTACGTCACCCCCTCCACTCCCTTTAGTCTGAGCCTTGATTTTACAATAGGGCTCATTAGACCTGTGTTTGTGGCTCTCATTAATCCATGAAATTTCAGATTATCACCGCCCTCTAATAAAGTGCTGGTGCTTTATGGTAAAAGAACAATATATTCTCTTATCATAGATAGTAAAAATATTCTATTTTCTTGTAAAATTAGAACACAAAAGGGGCGATTTCAACAACCTGAAGCCTCTACTCTAATTGTATTGCTAGTTTTTGTTTAGATGTTTTTATTTAATAGACGTGCTTACAAACATTATATCACAACGTGTTTGCCTTTTGATGAGCTTTAACAGGAATATAATATATTTGTGATTGTTTAAGTATTTTTCGAGAAATTTGCTATTACTTGTGTTGTAACTAGCACACATTAGTGTCCCAGCGATGTCCAGGCGGTCAGTCGGCTGGGTAGTCATTGTGAGGTTCGCGCGTTCGACTTAAATACATTGTACAGTTCAGTCCTACTTCCATTCTGTTCTATCTTCGTTAGTTGTACGTTAGAGTTTTTCACTAAAGACTGTATTTCAGCCTGTTAAGTCATCTGGGAAACAGATTCCAATTATGACAAGCAAGCGTCTGAAACTTACCGATATTAGACAGTTCTGCCAGCCAGTTACTAGTACTACAAGTGACAGTGCAGATGCAGATAATCCAACAACCTCAATAGAAACTTGCCATACAGAGGAAATACCATGTTCATCAGAGGACGAGTCTGAAAATGCTTGTGCAACTATTGCACATCATGAATCACCAGATAGTTGTGGAACAAGTTTGTGCAGTAAAGAAAAATCTGACAATCCACAGATACAGTGTGGAAAGCCACATCATCCAGACGCACAAGTAATACCACGACAAAAAGCAAAATCTCAAAATATCAACTTCCAGGGCAAGTGGTTTGATGAGTTCTCATGGCTGCATTTCGACAATCAGACTCAAAAAGTGATATGCTTTCATTGTGCCAAGGCAGAAAATAGAGGCCTTTTTACAGGGAAATTGGAGAAGCCAGTGAAGTATACCTTCATATCCACCGATGAAAAAGGCAAAACGGAAATTCAACGAACACCAATCCTTCTGTCAACACAGATTCGCTATATCTCCAGAAAGTTCACTTGATGTAACTCCAGTGACTGTCCAGCTACATTTCTTATTGCGTCAAGGTTTAGCACTACGTGGACATACTGATACGGAAGGGAATTTCCTGCAACTAATAAAGCTCCTGGAAGAGGAAGATCCTGAGTTGACGGCCAAAGAAAACCACATTCACATTACCCCAGGCTCAGAATGAAATAATGGAGATGTTCAGCCATCAAATACTGAGTAACATAGCACACGAATTGCAGCAAAGTAAAATATTTGCATTAATGGTTGATGGCACTCAAGATGTTACAGGTGTCGAACAGGAAGCAATATGTGTATGATACATAGATGAGAACCTTGACGTCCATGAGACATTTCTTGGTTTGTGCAGTGTTTCCAATACAACTGGTGAAAGAATATCCTCGACTATACTTGATGTACTTACTAGACTCAGTTTACCACTGTCAGTATTAAGATAACAAACTTATGATGGAGCCGCTAACATGAGTGGCACGTACAGTGGATGTCAGGCAAAAATAAAAGAGAAGCAACCGTCAGCTTTGTTTTTTCACTGCAGAGCACACAAGGCTAATTTAATAATGCAACATGTAGTTGAAGCTTGTGAATGTGTTCGAGATTCTATCCAGTGGGTACATGAACTTGGTGTCTTGCTTCAGAGGTCAGACAAATACAAGACAATCTTTGAAAATACTGTATCGTCAGACAGCCACAATGGTCCAGTTAAATACATCCGCCCACTGTGTCCAACACGCTGGTTGTGCCGCTTATCTGCAATTACATGTCCTAATGATCACTACAGTGACATTGTTGATTCTCTGTCTGAATTAGCAAATGAAAAATCAGATGTAGCAGTGAAAGCACGAGGTCTGCTGGACAGATTTGACAAAGGAAAGACAGTTTTAGGATTGTTTATGGCTCAGCATCCATTAGCTGCATTAGAGGAACTAAACCGTGCATTCCAAGCAAAAACAGCGATAGTATCTGGCATGATTGAAGCATCTACAATGACAGTTGAGCAATTGCGGGAATTGCGAACAGAGGAAAATTACAACAAGATATTTGATGAAGCTGAGAGAAAGGTAACTTCCCTAGATCTGGTGCCTATTAAACTATCACGTATTCGCAGAGCCCCCAGAAGGATCACAGGTGATGGCTCAGCACACCATTCTGCAACAGCTACAGAAGCCAATATTTTGAATTTGTGGACACAGTCATAGAACATCTGACCACTAGATTCAATGTAGCCAACAATGACTTGAGGCAATATTTGGCACTTGAGAACATGATCACATCTGGTAAAATTGACAACTCGGTTATAAATTTCTATCCAGAAATCTCTGCACAACGGCTCGAGTTTCAGTTGCCCATGATCAACAAAAGCAGTATCTCTGAAAAATGCGAAGGATGCTTACTGTAAAATGCACGAAACAAGCCAGCAGATATTTAGTGAAGTGTTTCTTCTCATGAAAATTTTGCTTGTATGTCCAGTATCCATCTACGAATATGAACGCAGCTTTTCTGCATTAAGACGGTTGAAGACGTCGTTAAGGTCAACTATGTCTCAGTGCCGCCTCAACCATGTGGCAGTTTGTCACACTCACAAAGATGAGTTCGACAAGATAAATACAGAAGAGCTTATGAAAGAATTCATAAACAGGTCATCACAAAGGAGGTCTACGTTTGGGGACATGTAGACTAGAGGATTAAATGAATCTTACTTCAATGAAAAGTATGAATAATTATGTTCTACATTGTATTGATGTGTAATTTTCAAGAGTTCGCAAAGACATTTTAATTATTTTTATCAAATAACATGAACTGTTTTTCAGTAGATATAAACTTATCAATGGTAGTTACTAATTTTATTAATATTTGAAAACGTAATTCATGCAATGAAAGTTATTAGTAACCTTGTCAAGTATGATGGTCATCTTTTATACTGTGCAGTGTGCAGGAATAAATTCATGTGGCAGTTAATTTGTGACACATTTGTCTTTATTCTATAACATTTTGAAAACTGTTCACAACACCTCACTAATACAAATCTACATGGAAACCTTGAACTATCGTGGCAACAAGATTACTCTGTGACTGCGTGTTTACAGCTTTCAGGTTCACGTAATCAGAGATTACCAATTTGAAAATTGAACAGTCCACATAAGTGGTTGCAAAAATCATCCCCTCCATTGGGTGTAAAAAATCTACGCCCCTGCATAAAGGAAATAAACGTATAAATAAAAGTTGTCCGAACAAGTTTCTACCTTTAGATGGGTCTTATTTTCACTTTCAAACGACTGTTTTATTACTAAGCTTTATTAAAGACCAATAGCTTTTTGGGTGTGTTATAGAAAATACCTTAGGTCGGTAAATAATTATTAAAAATATAACGTTGTCAATCTTTTGAGATTTAATTTTTTATTATTATTGTGATACACTTCAAACACTGAAAGCTATTTAACGCTCGATTTATCACGAACTTAGGAAGTTAGATACATAATACTGTACGAATTCAATGTCATAAACTTGGTTTTTGTGAAAAAACTATGTGCGCCATCTTGGATTCCACATTTGTAATTGCCGAACAGTTCAGTGAAGAATTTAGGAGTCATGAAATAGTTAAGTGTCAGATTTTAACGTCATTTAGACAGAAATAATAAATTTCAGGTTATTTTGGTTAACCAAAATAAAGATATTTGCCATATTCAAAACCTCTGTCTAATAATATTAGGTTAAATATGTTTAATAACATTATAGTGTCAGTGAAAGATTATATTGGTTCAACTGTTCGACTAAGCCTACATGTACGTCTTCAATTCTGATTAACACTCGAATATTAAAGAAAAGCGTAGACTTTGGAATTGCGTTCGTTATTATGTGCTTGTAATATTATCACAGCGTTTCTGTTACATTTAGTGGTTGCATTAAACATTATTCCAACTTGGTGGTGGGGATCAAGCGCTACCCCTATATTCTAAAAAAGTCTAATAGGTCCACAGTCTTTTGCTTTCATTAAAATAAAAGTTGATTTTTTATGCAGTTCATTTAAGTTATATGTACATATAAAACAATATCCACATGTTAATTTGGTCCTCCCTTATTCTCCACACACTATAATTCTTAAGCTATTTTAATTAATGCAGACTTTGATACTTGCAGTTAATATGACGGAAACAAAGAAAAATAAACAAAACAAAAGGTGAAACGTGTCTTTGCAGTAACAGTTCTAAGTCTTGAAAGTTGCTGGAAACAAAAGCGAAAGATCTACTCACACAAAATAAACGAACTTTTAAAATAAAAACCGTGTGATAAGACACTGAATAATAAACAATATGAAATGGAAAGAAAAGAAGCAATTTTTATTTTTTGATATTCTTTGTGTGGATAGTCCGAGTCCAAACGTTTCTTATGACGTCTTTTTTAACATATGAAAGCCATTGACAAAATAAATCACTGCAAGTTTCTATTTTTTATTGTATTTTCTGCAAGAGCTTAACTGTAATGAAATAACAAGTGGACATGCAGATTTAAATATTCAAAGCAACGTATTAAACACACATTCGTTCTTCTCCGTATTAAAGCCTGAAGATGCGTCTTCAACGTGATGAATAATCACTGTTATAAGTTTCAAAACATAAATTAATTTGTCCTACTTTAAAAACTACATATATGATAGAACTATATTACGCTGATAAGAAATATATAAGCCGGGGATAGTTGTTTTTTTCTGTTAATAAATTAGATATCGACCAACGCTAGTCATTTCTTATGTTGATTAGCAATGTATAGATCAGGCTAATTTTTCTGCTAACAAACTACACATATTGACCAACGCTAATCGCTTCTTATGCTAAAAAACTTTATATATACTTTTTTTTTTTTTGCCTACAAACTACATACAGATAAGAGATAGTCATTTCTTATGCTAACAAACTACACACCGATCAACGCTAATCGTTTTTGATGCTAACAAGCTATATAATTAGATATAGTTGTTTTTTTCTGATAACAAACTACATGTAGACAAGTTAGTTGGTTTGGTGTTTTATGGCACAAAGCAACTAGGCTATCTGCACCAAAGATCCGGTAAAAAGTTAAAATTAAAGTAAAATTAGTAAAATTCATAAAAGGGAATTAAGGTAAAACAAAACAAAGTTTAAAAAACATAAATAGCATAAAACCAATATTTACATCTAGTTTACAACAGTAAGATAAAAACTACAGTAATACAGGTTGTAAAGAACTTTCTGTAGCATAATTGTAATTATCATAACTCGCCAGGAAGACTAACAGGTAAGTACAAAAACCACCGTTAGTCACCTGAAGTAAGTCTTGTCACTCCTGGTTCCGAGTTATTTGACGTTACGACTATTTTCTAATTTCAAATCGAACTAGATGTACTTTGATTCTTAAAAGTGAATCACATTAAAAAGGTCTAATGTATAAATTAAAAAACTTAAATAGCAGTAAAAATATTAATGGCCTTTAAAAAACTAAAAACATTTCTAAGGTGGACAGTGTCACCATCGCCAATAACACAGTCTAATGTCATGGATAAACCTTGGGACAGAACATGTTTAAAATGGTGGGGTCGTTGAGAGTCATAACGATGGCAAGACAGTAAAAGTTGATTATTGTGGCCTGAGTGTTACATAAACAACACATTGGTGCATCAGTCCCAAACAAAACAAAACGATGTGTTAAAAAACTGTGACCAATGCGTAGCCTAGTTAGAACAACTTCCTCTTTCCCATTCTCACGGAACCAAGACGGCCAAAGTCCAATAGAGGTTTATTTGGAAAAGCTTGTTTTCACGTTGCTCACTCCAAGTCGACTGCCAACTGGCATGGAGCCTAGCCTTGAATACAGGACCATAGATCATGTACGGAACAGGTACAGCAATGATAATGCCAGAGCAGTGTCGGCGAGTTCATTCTCGCGAATACCAACGTGTCTCGGTATCCAGAAAAACTGGATAGAAGTAGATGTTAAAGAGAAATGGGTCAGTCGGTTTTGAATATCTGCAAGAATTGGATGTGAACTAACGTGAAGCGATTCCGGGGCCAGTAGAAAAATAGTGCAATTTGACTACTGCTTAGCTTTTATGTAATCCAGGAAAATAAAAATGGCGAACAGTTCGGCAGTGAACACAGAAGCTGTAGAGGGGATTCTGCGCACAACCACCGAACAACAACAAACCATGGAAGAGCCCACCCATCACACTGTAGCTCATCACATTCCACAAATGTGACCTATCTTTAAGTCATCTGAGAAAAGCAGACACTTCCGATTGGAAATACTGTCTTTATTTGCTGAAAATCTTTCGAACCATCTGTATAAATAGAAATGGAAGGATGATTCGAAAGATGTTCAGCAAATAACAGAGAGTATTTCCAATCGGGAGTGTCTGCTTTTCTCAGATGACTTAAAGATAGGTCACATTTGGTGACTGTAATAAGCCATGGTGGGATGGGCTGACCAGTGGATACAGCAATGTTATCCAAGGACAGATCCAATTCATTCAATTGCACCTTGGAAGAGAGGGCACGGAGAATGTTAAGTGTTCTTGTACATTTGACCTGTAGCTGCTTGATGTGTGGTATAAAGGGCAGCTTACGGCCAAAGATAAGCCCCAACAACTTTGTCTCAAGGACCACAGGCAGCACAACTTCACCAATACGAAGTTCAGGATCAAAGTGAATATCCCGTTGGTGGCAAAAGTGCATGCAAACAGTTTTAGAGAGAGTAAAGTTGAAGCCCTTTACTGTGATCCTTCCAATCTGGAGTATCTGCCTTTTAGGTGACTGAAAGAAAGGTCACATTTGGGGCTGTAATAAGCCATGGTGGGATGGGCCGACCTGTGGAACATGCAATGTTATCAAGGACAGACCCAATTAATCCAATTGCTTCCGGATGCGAAGGCCAAACGGAGCAATGACAGATCGTCTGTTCTGAAAAAGTACTGCCCACCGAGGAAGGAAAACACATTTCCAGGTGGGATGCTTTGGTAAGGAATGAAGTTTCGAAGTATATTGTAAAGATAGTTGCAAACGGCGAAGGTGTAGAGAAGGTTCATGAGATTCAATGTATATACTTTGAACTGGGGAGATACGGAAAGCCCCAGTGCAGAGTCGAAGACCTTGGTGATGAACGGGGTCCAGCATCTTTAAGGCCGAGGGTCTGGCAGAGCCATAGACCATTGATCCATAATCGAGTTTCGATCTAATAAGAGCACGATATACCTTTAACATTGAACAGCGATCTGCCCCCAACTGGTAGAAGAGAGAACACGGAGGATGTTCAGTGCTCTTGTGCATTTGACCCGAAGCTGCTTTAAGTGTGGTATAAAGGTCAGTTTACGATCAAAGATAAGCCCCAAGAACTTGGTCTCCGGGACAACTGGCAGCAAAACTCCACCGATATGAAGTTCAGGATCAGGGTGAATACCCCGTCGACGGCAAAAGTGCATGCATACAGTTTTGGAGAGAGAAATTAAAGCCGTTCGCCATAGTCCACTTCCGTACACAATTGAGGGCGGTTTGTAGTTGCCGCTCAATATATCTCATGTTTGACGACTGACATGAGATGTGAAAGTCATCGACATACAGCCCATTCGCAACAGTGAGAGGGAGTTGTTCAGTGATGGCATTTATCTTTATACTGAAGAGTGTAACACTCAATACACAGCCTTGAGGGACTCCAAGTTCCTGTACATAAGAACGGGAAAGTGTCGAACCCACACGAACTTGGAATCTCCTGTCCATTAAAAAATTTTTAATAAACATGGGTAGATGGCCACGTAACCGATATGTATGGAGGTCTCGCAAAACGCCATACCTCCATGTTGTGTCGTAAGCCTTCTCTATGTCAAAGAATATTGATACAAGATGTTGGCGGTTGAGAAAGGCTTCTCTGATAGATGTTTCAAGACGAATTAGGTGGTCTGTGGTGGAGTGCTGTCGACGGAACCCACACTGGGTGGGCGAGAGGAGGTTGTTTGATTCAAGGAACCAAACAAGACGAGCATTAACCATCCTTTCTAATGTCTTACAGAGACAGCTCGTCAAAGCAATTGGACGGTAGTTTGAAGGAATCTTGGGATCTTTCCCTGGCTTAGAGAAAGGTAAAATAATAGCCTGGCGCCAAGCATCAGGAAAAACATTCTCCTGCCAGATCCGGTTGAAAACAATCAGAAGGACATCAAGAGAAGCAGGAGATAGATGGTGCAGCATGTCATAATGAATATCATCAGGTCCAACAGACGTACTGGCAGACCGATGAAGGGCCATTTTTAGTTCCACCAGGGTAAAGGGACGATTATAGTCAAAGAAACAGTCAGTTCGAAAGGAAAGAGGTGATCGCTCCGCCCGAGTCTTGATGGCCAGGAAGGTGGAGGAACAAGCAGAAGTGCTAGATACCCGGCAAAAGCTTTCACCTAGAGTGTTAGCGATGTTCCGAACATCAGTCACCTCCTGACCATCAGAGAGTAAGATCGAGAGGGGGATAGAATTGTAGTGTCCATTAACCTTTCGAATCCTGTCCCATATGATCTTGGAACTGGTGGTAGAAGATATACTGGTTGTGAACTTAATCCAAGATTCCTTCTGGCTGTGACGTCTTACCCACCTAGCATGTGCACGGGCCCGTTGGAAAGCAACCCGGTTTGAAAGTGTGGGATATCTACGAAAAGTATCCCAGGCCCGCTTTTGAGCCTTCCGTGCTAAGTGGCAAGCAGGATTCCACCACGGACGAGGATATCGTGGAAAACGTGTCGAGGTTTTAGGAATACACTGAGCAGCTGCATGTGTAATACAGTCAGTTACCGCTGCTACACAGTCGTCTATTGATGGCTGATTTACGATGGCAGGATCAAGTTCTGCGAGAGCAGTGAAAGTGGACCAGTCTGCCTGATCCAGCTTCCACCGGGGCACGCGGGTAGGGTGGCATCGACCACGGCCAGTCTCTCTTATAAGGATTGGAAAATGATCACTGCCTAGTGGATTACTGTCAACCCTCCATGAAAAATGGGAGAATAATGAAGGGAGCAAACTGAGAGATCAATAGCGGTAAAGGACTGACTAGGTGCATGAAAGTAAGTGGAAGAACCAGTATTGAAAAGAGAAAGATTGTGATCAGAGAGCATCCGCTCTACAGATCGGCCCCTCCCATCAATAATAGCACTTCCCAGAGGGATGATGTCCATTAAAATCCCTAGGATTAGAAACGGAGATGGCAATTGTTCAACGAGAGCATCCAGATCTGATTGATCATATGTCTTTCCAGGGACAGGTACAGAGAACAAACAGTGATGGTATGACCCAAGGAAACACGGATGGCTACAGCCTCCAAGGGTGTGTTGAGTGACAAAGACAGGGTGGGCACGTGTTGATCAACCAACAGTGCCACCCCTCCATGTACTCGACCATCACACAACCTGTCATTTCTGTACAGAGAAAACTGCCGAATGGAGACAGTATCAGTAGTTTTGAGAAATGTTTCTTGTAAAGAAAGACAAACAGGATGGTAGGAAGCAATCAGCGTTTTGATATCATCCAGATTAGAACGTAAACCTCGACAGTTCCATTGTATCAAGGTGGCCATTTTTAAGAACGGGTAGGTGAAGTGGTTGGAGAACCCTTCGGTTTACGACCACGTCTTTTTTCTTTACTGTCTTTAGTTGGAGGAGGTCTATCAACCTCCATGGATCCTGCTCTGTGTCGGGTGGGCAGGTTTTTGTTATTGGAAGGGGAATCTAGTGACTGAGAACGCGAACGAATAATTGTTTTGTCTCTTGTGGTGGGAGAAAAAGATGTATCAGAAGAAATGCCTGTATTTGAAACTGAAGGACGTGGATCTTGAGGTGTGTTGGAAGGTATGGGAGGGACAGAGATAGGTGTGATAGTTGATTCATCAACCTTTTAACCACGGAGGTCAAAAGGCTTTCATTTGTTTTGAAAACGATTCTTTGGAGGCACAGAGAGATCTGTCTGCACTCCCACTGTAGTTGTGGAATGAAGTGCAGCAGCATATGTCCGAGATGGAGTTGTGGACAGCAATTTCCGAGCCTCAGGATAACTAATGTTATGTGTCGTTTTCAAACGCTGCACCTCTTTTACTCCAACCATTTTGGGCAAGAATGAAAGTATGAGGGTGAGAACCATTGCAGTTTACGCAATGTTGGTTCATGTCACAGTCATAGGCATCGTGGTCCTTGCCTCCACAACGAGCACATGTCAAGGAACCACGACAAGATGTCTTTGAGTGGCCGAATCTCTGACATTGGAAACATCGAAGAGGGTTTGGTATGTATGGCCGAACCCTGCAAATGAGATAACCTGCCTTGATGGTGGCAGGTGCACGTGGTGAAGTAAATGTTAAAACGAGGGTATTTGTTGGCAGTGTAATTCCATCTTTGCGAGTGAAGATGCGCCTCACTGCAGAAACTCCTTGAGTGGAGAGACCAGCGAGAATCTCTGACTCGGGAACGTTCTTCAAATCCCTTTCAACAATAACTCCTCGTGAAGAATTCAAGGTAGCATGGGGTGTAACCTCAATAGGTATATCCCCAATTGCCTTTGATTTCAACAGGAGTTCACTGTGTTGGGATGTGGATGTTTCAACTAATATGTCACCAGATCGAAGTTTCTTTACTGATTTTGGAGAGCCAGCAAGTCCCTCTAGTCCCTTTTGAATAAAAAGGGGACATTTGCCCTAAAGGTTTTCCGAAAGAGAATGTAATATAAGAAAATGAGGTACGTGTGTTACTGATGTTGAAGATTGCTGTTCTGAGTATTCAAGACGTGGTCGCTTACCCATTAACTGTTTTTTTACAATTTTATTTAAATTTTTTTGAGGATCCATAGGAAAAGGAAAAAATTTCGGTACCCACTGACCCCACCCACCATGGAGCCCTACAAGGGGACGCACTACAAAGTCACGCAAGGACAATGCAGCAACGCCAGGGTTTCGTGAGCACTATACCCAAACACCAGCATCAGGCACAATGTCCACAAC
The DNA here is from genome assembly GCF_004210375.1 of Tachypleus tridentatus. Taxonomy (NCBI): domain Eukaryota; kingdom Metazoa; phylum Arthropoda; class Merostomata; order Xiphosura; family Limulidae; genus Tachypleus; species Tachypleus tridentatus. Next base: position 59,645,121 of record NC_134826.1, on the reverse strand, counting down.
ACCCGTTGAGAACTTCCAACACTGGTACTTGGTTGACTCTAGCCCAAGTGGACCAGCCGATTGACCCAAGGGGGGCCACCCAAAGGCCGCCCGTCTACAGGAATTCGAGGCCAAAGTGGTGTGTTAGGGTTGGACCCCTCAACCACCAGGATCCTCTCCTCTCCTTCACGGGTCGCCACGCACGGCAAACACGTGGGTGGATGTTTAGATCCCAGAGAAGGTAACCAGATAGAACAGAACCTTCCCTGGGAGGTCCCCTCACCACGTACAGGAATCCACACCGAGGGGAGTGGTGGAAGAGAGGGCACGGAGAATGTTAAGTGCTCTGGTACATTTGACCTGTAGCTGCTTGATGTGTGGTATAAAGGGCAGCTTACGGCCAAAGATAAGCCCCAACAACTTTGTCTCAAGGACCACAGGCAGCACAACTTCACCAATACGAAGTTCAGGATCAAAGTGAATATCTCGTTGGTGGCAAAAGTGCATGCAAACAGTTTTAGAGAGAGTAAAGTTGAAGCCCTTTACTGTGATCCACTTTAGTAAACGATTGAGGGCCGTCTGTAGCTGCCACTTTATATACCTCATGTTCAACGACTGATATGAGCCCGTTTCCAACAGTAAGAGGGAGTTGTTCAGTGATGGCATTAATCTTTTTACTGAAAAGTGTGACACTCAAAACACAGCCATGAGGGGACTCCTAGTTCCTGTAGAAAAGAATTCAAAGTGTCGAACTCACACGAGTTGAAATCGCCTGTCCATTAAAAAATGTTTAATAAAAATGGGCAAATGGCCACGTAACCCATATATATGGAGGTCTCGCAAAATGTCATATCTCCATGTTGTATCATAAGCCTTCTCAATGTCAAAGAATACTGACACTAGATGTCGTTTGAGAAAGGCTTCTCTGATTGATGTTTCAAGTCGAATCAGGTGGGCCATGGTGGAGCGTTGTCGTCGGAACCCACACTGGGTGGGCAAGAGGAGGTTGTTTGATTCGAGGAACCAAACAAGACGAGCATTAACAATCCTCTCTGAGGTCTTACAGAGACAACTCGTCAAAGCAATTGGACGGTAGTTTGAAGGAATCTTGGGATCTTTCCCTGGCTTAAAGAAAGGTAGGACAATAGCCTGGTGCCAGGCATTAAAAAACATTCTCCTGCCAGATCTGTTTAAAAACAATCAGAAGAACAGCAAGAGATGCTGGAGATAGATGGCGCAGCATTTCATAGTGTACGTCATCAGGTCCGACCGACGTACTGCCAGACCGATGAGGGGCCAGTTTGAATTCCACCAGTGTAAAGGGACGATTATAATCATAGAGACAACCAGCTCGAAAGGAAACAGGTGATCGTTCTGCCCGAGTCTTGATGGTTAAGAAGGTGAAGAAAGAAGCAGAAGTGCTAGATACCCAGCAGAAGTTTTAACCTAGAGTAGTAGTTACTAGTGCTAAAAACAATGTATACAAAAATGACAACAATTTATTCTGTTAACGAATTAGGCATAGACAAACACAAGTAATTTGTCTTGTTATAAACCTATATCAAGGATTGTATGAATTATATTAAGATTAATCTGAATATACATATTAGCAAGTTGAGTGACAACATCGCTCATATAAAGTTTTGGTCAAACGGAATGGATCAGAACTACATTTCGACATTATTCGGCGTTTTGCACATAGCATGATACCGCTGAAAACCAATTTTAGGAATGGTATATAAAATGCCCTTTCAGGCACAAAATATTCATACACTCAGATCATAAAGATGTGTTTAGGTAGGAGATTTCAAACTTTCAAGACGAGAATATCCTTTGTATTTAATGGCAGGATTGTAAAATAAAGAAATATGTCTCAACATGGACCACCAGTACTACTCAGAAAGAGACCTGCAACAAATTATAGCCAAGCCATAATATAACGTCTTGTACCTAAATGCACCCAAAATCAGTGACATAAGCTGTCCATGTAACCCTGGCAACAGTACGCAACACAATCAAAAATGACCTCCGGTTGGAAAAGTGTCACAAGTTATGTGTACATGAGCTGGTTCTGTGACATATCTCTTCAATTGTAGCATAACTCAAGCGACTGAATAATGAAACGGATAATCATGGTATTCTAAACGAAAACATAGCGCTCAAGTCTCCAGACGCGGTGTCTATGGATATATGTGCGTTTGGAATGTTGAAACAGGCGCTAGAAAACTTTTGTTCTCATACACCAGATGGCTCATGGGGAGCAAGCAAGGTGTGGTGATGTACTTTTGACTTGACAACCTTATGCTTTCTGGAACTGAAACTACATTGCAGAACTATTGGCAAGAGCATGACAGATGGACTGAAATCACTTGGAGAATCTCCAAAACTGCTTTACACGGTGTTTCTTATTTCTGTATAAAAAACAAGTGCTAGCTGGATATTTTTGCTGTTTTATATGTTGATATAAGGGGGCAAGAGTACCTTTGTTTTTGAATAACAAATATTCTAACCAAAGCAGACTTTTATTAATGCTCATATTTCATTAAGGCAGTGATTAGTAGCTAAGTACTAGGTAAAGTAGCCCTTTAGACATGTTCATATCCGATTAGGACAGTAATCAGCAGCTAAGCACCAGGTAAAGCAGTTCTTTAGTCATGTTCATATTTCACTGAGGCAGTGATTAGTAGCTGAGCACCAGTTAATCAGTCACAGAACAACGTATCGAACCAGTCCTCTCACCTTACACAAAACCAGTCCTATACTTGTTCACACATAATTTTAGCGATCCTACTTCTACTGTTACCCATCTTCGCTTCACTGTCGCTGTCACTCCACGGCCGTCTTTGACTTTTACTGCCACACAAGCGTAGCAGGAATCACTTACGAAGAATAACAAGTCAAGTATTTAAACTTAACTCTAGGTTCGTAGTTAAGAATAAAGCTGCATAATACGTTATCTGAGCTCTAGTCTACCACGGGTATCGAAACTCGGTTTCTAGCATCGTAAGTCCGCAGGTATGCTACCGTACCACTGGAGGGCGGTAAAGTCTGTAGTTATTCGCCAACTTTCAAGCATGCACGACAGGGTTTGCTTAGAATCAAAAACACAAAAACAGCTTCCAATATCTTATGACAGACAGTGGTTCGTTTACGGTGCGGGGCCTATCCTTACTCTTTAAAAGAAAATATATTCTGTCATTGGCCGAAACTAAAATAATTTCATTGAGGAGGCTATGTTGAAAAAACGAGAAATTAAGTAATATTTAGTTTTACGTGAAAATGTGTGAATATTCTTATGTTTGACAGAAGTAAGTAATTAACCTAACTCAAAAGTTCTTATACATCTACGCCAACAATATACACTTTGTTCATTACGTCGCTCATAACGTTTAAGCCTGACTTTATGCAAACAGCAGAATGATGTATTTTTCGATTTTTCAAAGTCCAAAATGATAGAGAAAGTGCAAACGTAATAGAATAGCATGAGTTTTCCACAGTCAAACTTATTTTTGTTTGTTTACAAAGATTACACAAGGGGTATCTACGATCGTCCATAATTTAGCACATGTAAGACTATAGGGAGGGCAGATATTCATCACCACCCATCGCCAACTCTTGGGCTACTCCTTTACCAAGGAATTGTGGGATTCATCGTAACATTGTAACGCCCCTACGGCTGAAAGGGCGAGCATGTTTGTTGTGACTGGGATTCGAACCCGCGACCCTTAGATTACAAGTCGATCACCCTAACCACCTGATCATGCCGGGCCTTAAAGTTTTTGAAATTTGTTAACTTATGATTTTGTACGTACCCTACGAATACGGAGAACAAAATAACTACATAGACGTGTGTGTGTATTAGAAATAAAACACCCCCAAATGTTCTTTCACTCGTTTGACGCAGTATGCAGTGACTGAGGAAATGACACAGTGAAGAAAAACGACAAATCAATAATGAATGGTTTATTTCTGGCTGTACCTCAGTGCGGATCTTTTTTCGAAGAAATAAAACCCATACTCGGAAATTAAAATATATGATTTAAGTTAAATATGAAAATGACAAAACAAAATGGGGTTTTAACGGATCTTATGAACAGCTGTAGTAGTATTACATTGATCTGCAGAACCTAATCAAATTTTATAGATGAAAAACAACTTTTCATTTTATTTAATTTTCTAAGAAAATTATAATACTTCAATAGATTTTTTATGTGTTTCTTTTTCTTAGATAATTGAATTATGTCAGCAATTCAGTAAGGAATAAGTAAAATGTTGAATAAGTAGAAAAAAGACGAATAGTTAGTTGTCCCACGTGTTCTTCTCTAATAACCGTATTTTCGAATGTTAAAAGAACTATAGATTTCACAAATTGACGCTAAGCCTCAACAATGTTCGTAGAGGTTTAACACAAATTATGCCCCCGCTCCAGTGGCACAGCGGTATGTGTGCCCACTCACACCGCTAAAAACTTGGTTTCGATATCCATCGTGGGCAGAGCACAGATAACCTAGTGTGTAGCTTTGTGCTTAATTCTAAACAAACACGAGTTACGTCACTCGTATAAAACATGTGTGCAGCTTTTACATAATTACCACCATCCTTCACAAGTGCGTGGAAAAAATTCTAAACACTGACAATTTCATACAGTTGTTGGTGTCACATAATATTACGTCAATAACATTCACATGAATAATGTTATCCCTCAACACTGCGACAGTTTTATGCATTTGTTGCTATCATTTAATATTACATCAAAAACATTCACTTGAATAACGCTATCCCTTAATAGTTCATGAAGACATTTCACACAGCTAACGCTATATTTTAATAATGTTTAAAATATACACAATTAATTAACGCTATCCATCAGCAGCGTGTATTAAAATTTCACACAAATAATACAACCTCAAGAGTACTTGAAGACATTTTACGCAACTAATACTACTCCTCCAAAACGTGTAAAAAAAAACCACATAATTGGCACTTAGGTCCGGCATGGCTAGGTGGTTAAGGCACTCGACTCCTAATTCATGGGTTCGAATCCTCGTCACACCAAACATGCTTGCCCTTTTAGCCATGGGGGCGTTATAATGTGACGGCCAATTCTACTATTTGTTGGTAAAAGAGTAGACCAAGAGTTGGTGGTGGGTGGTGATGACTAGCTGCCTTTCCTCTAGTCTTACACTGCTAAATTAGGGACGGCTATCGCAGATTGACCTCGAGTAGCTTTGCGCGAAATTTAAACCAAACCATTATCTCTAACCAGTTGTGAAGAAATGTCATATAATGCCATCCCTCAACAGTGAATAGATTTACGAAAAGAATAAACTCACTTCTAATAATTCATTCAATGTCCGAAAAAAAGTGAAGGCAGAGGCATCGCCAGGTGCTTGAAAATTTGGGGATCAAGCCCATGGGCATGGAAATTTCGGCGTTTCAATATGATATCGAATATGGTTTTCTACTACTTTGATGTTTCAAGGCACTAATTGGGGTATGGGCCCCGTGTTAAAACGCCTAGCGATGTCTCTGTGTCATGATTTAATCACATTTTACAGCTTACCATAACAACCACTTCTGAATGGTCATCATCTGAATTTAGTGCGTTCCACACCAGCAGGACGAAGAACAGGTAGAAGACAATAGAAAAGAGGTTCCGTGGATCCCTGAAGGACTCCACAAGAGGTATAGTCCCCATTGTCCAATCACAGCACAGATCACAAGGGAATAACATAAGCCACGCGTTAACTGGGAGTAGATAGTTGTATGTCAACTGTCGTACTGGGGTTTCTGCCACAGCGGCTGGATTGTCAAACCTGTTAAATACAAAAGTCTTTACTGGTAATGGTCATTTTAATCGTCTTTTTGTTTCATCAGACTATAATACCTACGTTAATAAAGTCAAGACTAGAAATAGAAAAACAACAACAACGTTATATAGACAATAGCTACAACAAACTTCAAGTTCAGTGGACAAGTTACCAAGGTAATATATCGATATCAATACGTCTTAATCGGGAGGAATTTATAAGATTATTATCTTCGATTTAGTTTTGGTTGTGATGTTGACACGATTGATGATTATCCGAGAATATCTTTTAATACGTACTTGGTGAATACAGGTAGTTGGGCGCCCATGACCTTTACTCTTCCGACCAAAAGTAACAAGGCACTACCAATAAGTATTACCAGACGAATCACAGCGTCTCGAAGCCACGGTGGAGGAGGGGATTTGGAAGTCATCAGATTTTGGAATATACGAAGAAGGTCTGGAAGTCGTAACTGGATTGAACATAATTAAATACAATGTCATATGACTTAAATACACAACATTGATTTCATTAATTTTCTATCCGCAGAAACAAAGTACTTTGTTTTCCAATCAAACTCATTAAACATCTGCTACGAATCTAGATTTCCATTTCTCTTCAGTTTTAACTTTAAAATACTGATGCTTTTAATTAATACGTATGATGAACTTGTTGTTCTTTTTAACGAAACAGAAGATCTCATCCAAAATACAAATATATTGAATGATGTCAAATTATAGTTCAATAACTATCAATCCAAATTTGCACCGGGAAGAAATCGTACACATGAGGAGATCTTCTCTAAGGGGAGACATCGTATACATAAGGAAAGAAATCACACATGGGAGGAAATTTTCCTTAAGGGAAGAAATCACACAACAGAGGTAATATTCCCTAAGTGGAACATCATATACTTCCATATTATTGTTTTCAGCTACAGAATACGTGAAAAGAATGTTAAACATCAGGTATTGAAAACCATAATTGATAATCGTATTATTCATACGTTCAGCAAATTATTCTCCCGTTATCAAGTAACAACAAAAAATTGATGTATTCTGTAAAACATTTAGAGCGATGACGTTTCTTTCCGTTTTGGAGTGTTAAATAATCGCATGTAGTATACGAATTATTTCTATATCTATGTTTCTTCTGGTAAAAACAAATACATCATATCCTTACAAACACACTATTAAGTAAAAATACTCCTTATTTATTGTTGTCAGATTGCAAATGACCGAGAAGTTTTAAGCACTATTATTTGTATGAGCCATTAATTATACGAAATTGTACAACCTTTCAGCCTGACAATGATCGGCTAGAACTCAACCAGTTCTGCCAACAGTCATGCATATTCAGGGAAAATCCTTTTTTAAATGTAAGTTCTAATAATTTGAAACTGTAAAACATGTTGAAGATATGTATCAGAGTTTGTGAGAGTAATTAAATTTTGGATTACACTTAACTGGATTCTAAGTATATCAACAATGAAGCAATGGCTTATAAAAAAAAAAAAGAACACGTGATTTTTATCTTTTACAGCTTGCTTTGGTACTTATCAATAATCGACTAATTACCAACACAGTAATAAGATACATGAGTTGTGCATAATTATACATAAAACGACTTGTATAGTCACAATTCTTCTGTTTAAAACTATTTTTCCTTATCAGTTTTCCTGTAGACTGTCTACTCGAAACGCGTTTGATTAATTATGGAGCCATATAGCATGTTATGTAAATACAAGTTTAACTGAAATATGTTGAAATAAAAATGATTTTAATTTTAAAACAGTTATGAAAAATGGTAACCTCAATCGAATTGATTAAAGAAAACAAGAACACAACGAAAGGTTTACGTTTTATAATAGTTATAATAAAAGGTATCTTGAGCGTTTGTCAACTTTAACTAATAATAGCTCAATTATTGAGCCTTGTAACTCATGGAAGTGGAAGAATGTGTTCGCAGCATTACACGGCTTCCAAAATATCGTGAGTAGGTCTCATTTAAGAATTACCATTTATCAGCTAGTGCTGTGACATGCCCTGGGGACAAATCTCAATGTATGCTCTCTGGATACAGTGGTTAAAAGTGAAAAGATGTTATCCATTTTCCTTGTACATTTTATCATGTTTGATAACTGCACAACGGTCGCTTGTGCAAGCTTTCAAGTGGCATAAACAGAGAGCACGTGTGACAGATAGTTCCCAATCACCAACGTCCGGGTTTAATTCCCATCCTCCATTGTTCTTATCCTGTTACCAATCAGTAGTAATACCCTTCTGAAGAACTATTTGTCTTGTGACGACACGCCCTCTCTCGACTTTGAGTCAAGTCAATCTGGTGAAACCTTGGTGACGAATGATGATAAACAACATCACTTCCTACTTTGCTCGTACCCACCCAAACTTTTCACTGCGATTATTTTCATACATTAATAATGCGTGTTCACGACCTTCCCTTTACAAATATTTCTTACCTCCCATTCTGTTCGCCCTTCCCCCATTTCGTCGCATCTCATCAGTTTTTGCAATTTGCCGAACACGAATCTAAGAGCTTTTTAAAGTTTAAACGCAGAATAAGGCCTATCGTTAATTTTGAGGGCGCAACCACACGCGAGGGCGATAACTGTCCCAGGAGTGGGCACTATAAAACGATATAGGATGATTAAGTAGCATTAGAGCAACGTGTGATAAAACAGGAGATTTTGAGTTTCGTTTCAAAGCAAAATATTTCAAAGTACAAGGTATCGACACAAGCCATGCCTACTTGAATATTAGTCAATAATGGCAAAAATGTTTCATAATGGAAGACATCAGTACACCAAACCCTAGAAGGTGCTATTTTATCAGATGAACTGCCCTATAAAAACGTCAGTAGAGTGCTTAGGTCCCTCTGTTTTTTTACTTTTTGTTTGCATGCCAAAAGTATTGAAAGGAAAATAATATACATTTAAACGTTTCTTGACAGAATACCTTGCAGGATTTTTTTCAATGGTTTGGTAGTTAAGGCATTCAACTCGCAACCTGCAGATCGTATGTTCGTATCCCGTTACCGGAAATGCTCATCTATTCAGCCGTAGGGGGTATTATAATGTTCCCACTTGATGTCGGTAACGAGCAGGTCAAGAGTCGGCGTTGGATTGTGTTGACCAGTTGCATTTTCTCTAGTCTATCGAGTTTGTTTGCTGTTGTTTCTTTGTAGCAAAGCTACATCGGACTATTTGTTTTGTCCGCCGAGAAAAATCAAAACCCTGATTTTAGCATTGTTAATAATGAAGATTTACTGTTGTCCCACAGGGGGACACTACAGTTTCACAGTTATGGACAGCTAGAGTATATAGCTATCAAGTATCTTTGTAAAAAATTAAAACCAAACAAACAGCTAGTTATTATATACTACACGAATGGAAATCTAAAATACTGTTCGTCAAATTACACTTACGTTCAATTTTAGTAAAAAACAACAACAACAAGTAAAGACTAGAGCCCGAACGTGACTTAGTTGTAAATCCAGACTTTAAATCTAAGGATTCACAGTTCGTGAACTGTTGCCGTATAAACGTGCTTCGCACTTTGGAGACGAGGATGCACTGTAAGAGTGACAGTCATACTTGACTGTTTGATCAAACAAGAGCTGAAAATAAGTGTTATTGACTAATTGTTTTCCTCAAGTCAATCAGCTTAAAGTCAGCTATAAGCTGGTAGTTGGACTAATAATGGGATTAACCATAACATTATAACGCATACACGGCTGAAAGAACGAGAACATTCGAGGGCAGGATTCAAATTTGCGACTCTCAGATTATCAGTCAAGTGTCCTAAACACCAGGACATGCCGAGTTACCAGAAGAACTGAAGTCCAGATCAATAACGTATAGATGTAACTCCACCGTTCGAAAGTAACGAAATATCATCATATCGATAAAAACAGTACAACATTAGCAAGGCAACGTAGATGTCTGTGCCAAATGACAGATTAAATATATATCTCTGCTCAGCTCACTACAGGGAATCGAACTTCTGATTTTAAGATTGAAATTCTGTAAACTTAACGCTGATTAGACATAGGGCAGCTTTTAACGAAATAAAAACTACTACTATTTATATGTAACACAAGCAGTGTAAGACAAGAGGGAAGGCAATTGTCATCACCACCCACCGCTAACGTTTGGGCTACTCTTTTACCAACGAATAGTGAGACTGACCGTCACATTATAACGCCCCCACGGCTGAAAGGGCGAGTATGTTTAGCGTGACGAGAACTCAAACACGCAACCCTCGGATTAAGAGTCGAGTGCCTTAACCACCTGGCCATGTCGGGCCTACCAGGAAAGGAATTTTGCAAAGAAATAAAAACTAAATCACTTTTATATCATTATCATAAAGTGTCAAAATTGACGTTAAGAACTATAATAAGTCCTCCGGTGGTATAGCTGTAAGTCTACGGATTTACAACGCTAAAACCAGGAGTTCGATTCCCGTCGGTGGACTCAACAGATAGCCCGATGTCGCTTTGCAGTAAGAAAACACACACACACGAACCATAATAACAAAAAATGACAATTTTATTAGCGTAAATTTCAGACAATTTGTATATCCCTCAAGTATATTCTGAGTTTAAACTATCTGCATAGTTCAATCGTTACTTTCTAAATCATGTTAGGCGTACTCTAACTCCTCCACTCGTGAATAGTGATGTCTATCTGCATAGTTCAATCGTTACTTTCTAAATCATGTTAGGCGTACTCTAACTCCTCCACTCGTGAATAGTGATGTAAGATATATACATACAAACATATAATTGTTCAATACTGTCTTATTTGGGGCTTTCTATTACTCATTTTAGGCTTAACATGTCACAATAATTTTAATTTAGTTTTTTCGGTAAAAGAATTACTACCATCAAGTGAAGTTGATATTATTTACAAAATAATTATGAAACTGTTGAAGAATCACATATTGAAGCATATAGACACTTTAACACTATAGATGTAGGTCAAATCAAATATAAACCAAAAACATGAAAATAAATTACCTTTTGAGCAACAAACACTTCATATGTACAACACAATCCAACCACGGTAATCCCTTGTTCTTTACACAGCGTGGCTAGAGTCATTAGAAAAATACTCTCCAAAAGTAGCGACCATTCTGTGAAGAAAAAAGCAGAATTTTGGCTACAAAAGATACAGAATAGTATTTTGTAACGTTATTTTCTATGAATTGTTTGAAGTACATTTTTTTTCAAAATGGCGGCAATTCTTTAAAACATTGCAGCAGTATGACTTTAATAATTCCTTTCTTTATTTTAATTAATTTTTGAGTTCCGAGTGAAAAAACATTTTCTGACAACATATGTAAAGACATCAGTATTGTTATATAGAAAAAGGAAGTGCTGATAACATCCACCTTCAGAAAGAAATGAAAAGAACAGACTGCACCATATGTAAACTACATATTAAAGTGTATAAACTACACCTGAAGGTAATTCCAAACATTTATATGTCACTAGTTTCATGTTGTGAGGAAACATGACTATTTTTGTGTGTATCCGATATTCTACTCGCCCGACAAACAATAACAAACAAACTATATTTAAAAACAAAAGGGCCCGGCGTGGCCAAGTGTGTTAAGGCGTTTGACTCGTAATCCGAGAGTCGCGAGTTCGAATTCCTGTCGCACCAAACATGCTCGTCCTTTCAGCCGTGGGGGCGTTATAATGTGACGATCAATCTCACTATTCGTTGATAAAAGAGTAGCCCAAGAGTTGGCGGTGGGTGGTGATGACTAGCTGCCTTCCCTCTAGTCTTACACTGCTAAATTGGGGACGGCTAGCGCAGATAGCCCTCAAGTAGCTTTGCGCGAAATTCAATAAAAACAGCATTTTATATACAGTAACGGAAATAGTTATAAAAACACACAAGCTGTTCGCATACATGAGTCATAAACAACTAGTAATATCAATTAGACATTGATCTTATCGATGTCACAAAACGTTATCGCGGAAAACAAAGTGAATAGGTTGTACAACGCACTAGCATTTTGTTTATAAGTTCTTTCCTTTATATAAACAACGCAATACACCCTTCCAGCTTTCCATACAGTTTACTGATGAATGATTGTAGAATATCGTTCCAAATAATTTATGTTATTACCCACAATTCAGGCAAGTTGTTTCATTGCCTTTCACCCTAACCAATTCAAGTGTAGACTTCAGGAATGTTCATTTAGGAATCTTGCGCTGTCCAAGCCGTGGTTAAAAGAGTTCCATTAGCCTATTTACCGTCAAGATACTGTTTCAGCACATTTCTTGTGCGTTTGTGATCATTGTATTTCTGGAAGATGTATCGACCTTCTAATGAGTTATATTTCTGAGAGGTTGGCATGACGGATCAAAATAAATATGTCAAAAGTCACGATCCCATCATTTCTGGGTATATCACTTACACCAATAATTGAAATGTAGTCCCACACTTTATGTTGGTCTCCTCCCTCATCATGCCTTATGTAGATGTTATATACCATTTTTCTTTCGCTGTCGATCAACATTTCGCTGATTGTTACCAAAACAATTCATACTTGGATTTTCATGTAAAGAGCACACAGCTTCTCTCATTCACTGTTTATAATTCTACACCTATTTCAACCTTTTGGTTTTGTTGCCTCTTCTCAGCAGTGGCCCTAGAACAGTTGTTCGTTTATTGTGACTATTTGTGCTGATTCTCGAGATAACATTCATGCTTACAGGGTTTGGCTACTTTATGAGCAATTATTTACCTTTCCAGAATTTGACCTGAACTGTGCTACACATGCTAATTAGATTGACCACCTGGTGTATCAAGTGATCCTTTCAGCACCGTAAATGACTGAGACAAGCAATTTACTACCAATCTAATAACTATGGGGAAAGACAAAGATATTGTAATGTTCAGCAAGGGGACACTAGCCAAAACAGTTTCATTAGTAGGCTACTCCAAGACATCGGTCATTCGAGTTTATCAGCAACGTGAAAAGCTAGATAAAATGTAATGGGGAAGCCAAAACTCAGTGACAGAAACAGTAGAAAAATATTGTTTTACAGGGTGGTAAAAGTCCAACCTTCGTCAAACAATACAACTGGTGACAGACCTTCAATGCACTGCAACCCATATCCATCTCAATTTGTACCTTGTAAAGAGCATTGCAACAAATGGACTATAGCAGTTGGAAAAAGTTGCCTAAAAGGACCGATGAAATGTATTGTAGTCTACAGAATCACGCTTTTCCCTTTTTTCGTATAGGTAGAAGAAGACAGATTTGGGAAGGAAAGCTACAAGAATGACTCATCCCTCATGTATGGTCTCAATGGTTCAGGTTTTTGGTGGTAAAGTCGAAGTTTAGGCCATATTTCCTTGGAATACCTAGAGCAATTTGTTTTCTATAGAAGGCAGAATTAATACGACGGCTTACTTCTGCATAATTGTTTTATTGTGCCCTGATGGAGACAGCTACTTCCAAGACTACAATGCTCTCATGTACCCTGATGAAAGTAGCTATTTTCAAGACTACAATTCTCTCATATACTCTGATGGAGATAGCTACTTCCAGTGCTCTTGTGTGCCATTACGAAGAAAGCTAGTTTCCAAACTGCAATGCTCTCATGTGCACTGATGAGAACAGCTACTTCCAAGACGATAATGCTCTCATCTATCCTGATGGAGATGGGTACTTCCAGTGCTCACGCGTCCCTTCATGGAGACAGCTAGTTTCAAGACTATAATGTTCTCGTATACCCTGATGGATTAAACTATTTTTGGAATACTAAGTTTATTTATTATAATATACATGTTATTTACGAGGTTTAGTAATGTCAATTCATTTTATATAGTAATTGTTTAACAATAGATACATTATATTCTTATGAGATTTAGCAAATATTTGCTAAGGTGAATGTTTTTGTGCTAAAAAAGTGAATAGCGTGTTACACAGCTTCTGAATGGATGTCAATAAATTAAACTACAATTACATGACATAATGAAAACTTATCATGATTTTTGGGGTTTTATTCTGATAATGAGTTGTATGATTTAAAGGCTCAAAGAAAGAAGATTATACTATAATATGTATTTACAAGATATTTTAAATCTTTTCTTACTCCTAGATATATAACAATAGAGTTGATAAGAGCGTATATTTTCATATACTGTAAAGCAGGAATATAACTCAATTTTCTGGTAAGCTAATACCAGTGTGACAGGCCTACTTTTATATACTTATTTTAATATCAATGTTGGTTTCAATTAAACATATAGAAATGTATGTAACTTATACTATTAAATTGGTATTGCGAAATTTCCAGATATTATCCAAATTTTTATAATATTCTCGAGTGTAAGAATCAACAACGTACTGTGTGTGTATATAAATACCAGTGATTACCAGTATTGTTGCCAACTGAAGTTTCGAGAACCTCGCGTAACATTTATAAATCGACGCGCCAAGAGATAGCATAGCATATATTGTTGTTTTGATACAGTTAGTACACTATGAACCTTGGAAGCTATAACTGTGTTTAACGCTTATTAATCACGAAACTACAGATATTTGACCAAGAATGTTTATAGATTTCGAACATTACAAACCGTTTAACTTCAGCGGATTAACATAGGAACATTAGAATTTTTACAAAGACATCGTATAACTTCAGCTGTGAAAACTCACATGTGACTAGTGAAGAGCTAGCTAGCTCCCGGTTATGGGAATTGTGCCTGTATCAACTCAAAATCAATTTGCTCGTTATGAGCCCGCGATAAGATATCAAGGAAGATCTGGATCGGATAAAAGACTCAATACTGTTTGTAAGTTTGTAAAACTTTTGAATATAAATCATTATTTTTAATAACCGTTATTTTAAATTGTATTACTGTTTGCGTATTAAAATATATTTGTGTTTAGAAAAAAAAAACATGTGTGTCAATCTTTTTGGTAAATATCGCAAATTTGATAGATTCCGACGCTTAATGCCCCCCAATGGCTCAGCGGTATGTATGCGGACTTACAACGTTAAAAACCGGGTTTCGATACCAGTGGTAGGCAGAGCACAGATAATCCATTGAATAGCTTTGTGCTTAATTCAAAAAACAACAACCGACGTTTAATTAACTTCCAAATCCTAATTATAACTTAACTCAGTTTCAGACTATTTCAAACTGTGATACGTAACATAGTAAACTGGATGCTCATCCGGGATCAATTTTCACACTTTAGCACCAGTGATCGTGACATGCGCGTAGTAAAACCTACAACAATCATTTAAAGCTAAATGATATCTTCTTCAGACATTTTTATCCTTCTGGGAGGTCGTTCATTGGTAAAAGACTCACTCAGCCTGAATTTTACAAAAAAAAAAAAAAAAAATGCAAAAAGGGGGAATGCAACATAGTTTCTCTTACTGATCTGATATTATGGAATGCTGAACAAACAGGACCGTAACTGTAAAAGACCAGACTCTATCGCTGACATTTATTTAGTTATTCTATCAAATATATCTTTAAACGTCAAGTATAAACAAGGTTAGTTCCAAGATAAAGAGGAAAACTCTGAGAAAAAACAATAATTCTCAAGGTAAGTGAGCGTAACAGTACTATCGATGATGCTATACCCTTTTCTTAAACAAACAACAACCCTGGAATATCAACTTACCCGTGTTTCTCTCTTTACCCGTCATGCATTTGGTATATGCGATGAAAGCGAGAAGAAAAAGTACCGATGATAATGTTTCTGCTCGTCCTACAACGCCCGTCACCTGACAAATACACACGAAACAACAAATATGAAACATGTATATTCGATTGCATGTATGTTTAGAACCAGTATATAAAAGGTACCGACAGTAATGTTTTTGCTCGTCCTATAACATAAGTTTTAGAATGTCATATGCGAAACATGATTTTTGTTTGTTTGATTCGGACATTGGCGCTGAGCTAGCTAACAGTTATCTGTATTAGACAGCAGTAATTTTGAACCGATAGATTAGAGAGAAGGCAGCTGGTCAAAAGCACCCACTGCCAATTCTTGGGCTATTTTAATCTAATAGTGGGATTTGACTGTCACTCTTATAATTCACTTATGACCCTTTAGTGCGAAACGTAATTTTGTAAGAACATAACGTGAACTACGACATAAAGATTCACAGTTCTAGAGGCTAATCACGAGGCCACGTCCAGTCCACGTTTATATTAGTTATATTTGTACACTTTTATTATGTTAACTCTCTATACAACAGTTGATAATAGTAATAGTGATAATAATAATATCATTTGACTTTCAGGAAATGTTTACTGACAAATGAAGTGTACTGAGACAGTAACTGATCGTGTGCTGAACCCACAAGAGAAATTGCGCAAATCAACTGTCAAGTAACAGCTGTCTCAAACATATGTAAAACAGTTATTTAATATTAAATCTCAGGAAATTAAACGCTTCAAAGGTCTTCCACAGCCAACGTTAGCCTCTCGAAAACAGTTTAATATATCTTAATTTATTTTAAGTCACTTCTCGACAATGTTAGAAGCTATTTACAGTATATTTCGTTGCTAATTTAACGAGAAGAGGGATAATGCTATGCTGTCAAAATTAGTCACTAAAATAAATTAACACGGAAGAACCAACTTTGGTCATTTCTTCCAAAACATTCTATCTTACTATTGCTGCTTTAAAATGGTTCAGTAGGTTAACCGAGTGTCGTTAATTTAAATATATTCGTATATCTTAATCATTTTTTTCAATTACATACTTTATGATAAATTAACTGCATATAGCTAGATGACAGCCAACTTTCATTGTACTGAGATACATATTTTTGGAACTGTATGGACATTTTTATCAGACAGTGGTAAGTTTAGAGACTTACAACGTTAAATTCGGCGTTCGATTCCGTGAAGCGTACAAAGAATATAGCCCACCGTGGCTTTGGTCTAAAACAAACCACTTGTTTTTATTGGAGATCTTTAACACTAAAAATCACCTAAATAAGTTTCAGAATTCTTTAAAATTGCACCCAAATTTTTGGAGGCATTGAAAAATCGGAAGGAAATTTAGATGGGTTATTAAAGAGAAAAACTAAAACTAACACTTACTGCTTCTGTATGGATAGGGTGAACGGCAAAAAATACAGCGGCAACCAAGCTTGCCAACTCTGGTAGAATCATACGACACACTCTATAGGGAAGAAAGCACAAAGTTATTTTAACCATAAGAAAATATAAAATAAAAACAGATGAGTCAAAGAAGTTAGACCCGCACAGCAAATTTCATTTTAAGAACTAAAATACAAACTGTTCCTTCTTCATAATATTTGACATGCAGAATTACATTTGAAGTAGAAAACATACAAAGATAGATTATGTATATATCTATATATACATATTGTAACGGATCTACTATCAGGTATCTACTTTAATACCGAGTTTGTTTTAGCTAAATATAGCTGATAATAATTAAGAAAAGAATGTAACTTATATTGTTAACTGTATACTGCAAAAGTCTCACGTATTCTCTAAATTTGCAAAAGGTTCTTGAGCACACTAATCAACAATGTGCTATGTGTGTATTTAAAATAGTCGTGATTGCCAGTACTGTTGGCAACTGAACTTTTGAGAACCTCACCTAAAAGTTTATAAATCGATACGCAGAGAGACAGTTTATGTATTTGTGTGTATGTGTATATATATATATATATATTGTTGGTTTGCTTTGGTTAGAATACTATAAACCTCTAAAGCTATAACTGTGATAAACGCTTATTATTTGGGAAACTATAGATATCGGATCAGAAACGTTCATGGATTTCGAACATTATAAGCCGGTTAACTTCAGAGAATTAACTTCGGACGATAGTATTTCTATGAGGGCATGAGATATCTTCGTCGGAGAAAAGTAAGCTTGTAAACAGTGTGAGGTCAACAATGAAGCAAAGTACTTCGCTCATTACAAACCATTGATAAAATAATCAGTTCCAGACCAGATAGAAGGCTAAATATTGTTTGTAAGTTTGTAATCTTTTGTATATAAATCATTATTTGTAACCATTACTATATATTATATTGTTGTTTGTACATTAAACCATATTTGTGTTGTGAAAATTGTGTGTATCAATCTTGTTGGCAAATATCATAAATGCGATACACATATTGACATTCAATTAACTTCTACATTCAAATTGAAATTTCAGACTATATGAAATTGGAGTATACGTAACTTAATAAATTGGAAATTTGTCCAAGACAAATTATGATACCTAACAATATAGATATTAGTGAAATTAAATAATTACATCCAAATTAAGATAAATGAATAAACAAAATCATGAGGAAGGACTGTGTTAAAAACAGCTAATCTCAACCCCAGATTAATTATATTATAACCATAAATTTTTAAGCCATAAACCAAACACATTAACATGAAACAAAATACGCTGCATATATTTAAAAAGAATCCTAGAATACAAACTACAATGTGGGATTATAAAATGTATCCTAGGTTTTGGAGGTGACTAGAAAAGTAGGACCCACATTGCGGTGGGGACACACCGTCTATCAGTCTTAACCTTCAGTTCGCTAATCTCACATAAGAAAATTAGAAATTAAGAGAGCGAGATGTGGGTGCCCAAGCCCTCAATATCCCACATCTATATCACCCTGCAGACAGTTGTGGAAAGGTGACTACTCTCACAAGTTAAAATAAGAAAAAGAAAAAGATAAATATAAAAAGATGAAAAATAAAAAATGGAAACAAAATAAATTAAAATAAGGTACTACCATTTGAGGGTAAGTAAGATAAAACTTACCTCTTGAAGATAGCATTCTTGCCCCCAATATGGTAGAGACATTAATTAACACGACATAACTAAAGTGATAGTTTACTGTGACTGCCGTGCTTTTATACGCATAAAGTAGTGCCAAGTTGTGAGATGACTTTATTTTTAGCTAAAAATAATTTTTAATATAATTTCTCTGATTTTACTTTCTTCGTATTTATTTAATACATTTTTGTATTTATTACAGAATAGCTTAATAATTTTATCTAAAATTTCTTTATTAAATCTATTAACTACCAATTTTTGTATCAGTATATAAATTGTCGAAAGTTAAAGAGAACATAAAGGTTCATGTTACGTCAATGAAAGTTGCGATAGAAATACTATGCAGTCAACATTAAAACACAAACGTAATAGTTTTATGGAAAATAATACAGTGTATTTATCCAACACAATTTATATCGAAATAATGAAACACTTTGTGCTGGATAACAAAAACAATAATCAGAAAATGGCCGGCTTTTCTCTAGAAAATTAAACATGAAATTTGCTATCAGGTTAATTTTATATATAAACACAAATGCAATATACAATTAACCCACAAAACCTATCATCTGAAAAAAATAACAATGTATTTTACTTTACAGACAGCAGAAATGAAATAATAAATGTTATTTAAAAACAGTTTGAATAAATGTTCTCCTTTATCAACCAGTAAATGTTTTATCCAGTACTATTTTTCAGTAGTTAAAAAATAAGGCTTTTCATAATTTTTGTAATACTTAAAATTTCCAGAAATGTTCACTTAACTGGCAGTAACAAAGTACTTTGCAGCCATACAAATTCCAGTACTGTTTTCATTCACTGCATGGAAAGAGATAAATCGTTTGGCCATCCAAGTGGAACAAACAAAGCGAACATTTAATAGCCAAGTGTATTATCATTCGTTCGTCAACCATAGAACACAAGTTTTTTGCTTTCTTTCACAGAACATTTTAACACATACAAAATTTCTTCTCATTTTTTTCAATATTCTCAGAAAATGCGGCGAAACATTGCGTTGTTAAACGCTGTATGCTGACGAAGCAACAAAACCATGGGCCTAATATTAGTAATAAAAACAACACTAAACTGCATCATTTTTTGTATCACACGCCTATAACTTAAAATCCGTAACAATCAAATGAAGAGGAATTTAGAGAAACCAACAAAACATCTATCTACAAGCTATAGTGATTTTTATCACAAATGTTAAGCCTAATGTAACTCGACATTTTCACGCGCTAACACTGACGAACGGTAAACTTCTTACTATCCAAAACAAATTTGATTTTTTAATACAGGTATCTCAATATTAAAAAAAAAAAGATATTTAGGTTGTGTTTTAAGCACCTACCTGAGATAGAAAATGCAAACTATGACGTGGAGTCCAACGTTCACAAAATGAAATCCTATAGGGTTAAGCTCATGCATGGCGTAATTAAGCCTGAACGTAAGCACACATAAAGGTCTGTACGACTTATGGCTATGTTCCTAAAGAAAAAGAAAAATCATAACTATATAATAAACATAAATATTGTTGCATAAACGTACAAAAAGTTAATATAATGATTATTTGATTTTGACTTTCGTGTGTGTTTCCTTATAGTAAAGCCACATTGGGCTATCTTATAAGTCTACCGAAGGGATTTGAACCCATGATTTTAGCGCTGTAAATCCGTAGACATACAGCTGTACCAGCGGGAGGTTTGAATTCGACAAGTTGAAAACTGACTTGATTAAGTACAATAAACTTATTTGTAACACCGCAGTTAGCAGCAGTTCTATACGGTTTTTAGGAAATGACATCTGTTAACAAACATTGAAACTTTTCATGCCATTAGCAATAATGCCATGAGCAAGTAATCTTGAGAAAGGTTAGTTTATTTATTTATTTTAAATTTCTCACAAAGCTACACGAGAGCTATCTGTGTAAGATTAGAGGGAAGACATCACCACCCACTGCCAACTCTTGGGCTACTCTTTTATCAAAGAATAGTGGGATTGATTGTCACATTATAACGCCTCCATGAAAGGACGAGCATGTTTGGTGTGACAGGGATTCGACCCCACGACCCTCAGATTACGAGTTGAGTGCCTTAACCACCTGGCCATGCCCGGCCCCTTGAGAAAAGATAAACTCCTGTAGGAGCAGAGGATGGGGTCTTGTAAATTCTTATTTGCAATCTACTAACCAAAAGTGGCGCTTTTAACAGCCAACAGGACCTCATTTTAATGAAATAGTTTCTAAGGGAAACAAATTGGCGTTTAAAGAAGATAAAAAACTATGAAATATTGCAGATATAAAATGCAGATAAGAAAATATTTTTATCTGGTGGATTACAACCCAAAAGTTGCAGGAATATTGTTCACGCAATGTGACGTTTAGTGTATGTGAATTTTGGAGTAACTTAGGCATGGAGAAATGTTCCCAGTTACTTCAAGAGTCACTGTTTTCAAATAGTTTCTTTATCTGTTTTAAACTCATAACAGTGGAAATATACTCTACATAAATCATATCCTGGCATTTTCTCACAGATGTACAAATAACCATATGTTTACACGCTACTGCTTAATAAATATTATACTACAACTAAAAAAAAGAAATCTCTGACGAGTTACCCTCCTTGAGCAAATGATTAAAAAATGTAAATACACATTTGCCACTTACAATCCTCTAATCCTGATTTATATCAAGTTTCTGTGGTGTAAACAAAGATGAGAAATACGATAGTTTGTATGATGGGCAAACAATCTGCATCACAAAAAATAAAACAAGGTTTGTAAGGACATCCTCCTAAGAAATTCATAGACAACACCCTAATAAAATAATTTGAGTTAGAGTTAAATAATTAAATAATAATGACGTGATGCTTTTAAGATATATATTGTTTCTCAGTGTTATCCTACCTAAATTAACCAAATCCTTAATTATTACTAAAATCATATAAATTTCATATGGAATTAATAGCTTTGTCGTTTCCAAAGTTTCAATTCAAATCATATAGATTGTTAACTGAATACCAATAATTAAATATATATTTATATAATTTTATTAGCAAATTAGTTAACTTAACAAGTTAAATAATTTGTTGAATATTTTTGAGGAACTTTCTTTTGAAAGAGATAAAAAAATTCTGGAAATGTGATACATACAGTGAGAGGGAAAGAGGAAATCTTTAAATGCACGACACAATACGAATGGAAATCCAAAAATCAAACAAAAGTTGTGCGAGTTGTGAATTACGAATCAAACATCTTCAACGCGATAGAGAATCTCGCATCCTATGAATAAATAATGGTGAGACATGGAAAATTCATAAATAACTGAACATAATTTATCAAGAAGATAGAATTGTTTCTAGAAAAGGTCCTAGATTCTTCTACCTTATGACAAAGAAAAGAATCCGTAAAAAATATGTAGAATTCTTGAAAATCTTCTGCAAAGGTGATAAACCACACGAGATATGAATCACAATATATAAAACTTGTTTTAGCTGAATCCACAGATACAAATGAAACTAATAAAATATCTGAACAAAGATGGATAATTCCTGAAAAAAATAGGAGTCAAGTGTGTGTTTTATTTACTTGTGTTTACCCATGTTCTATACTTGTATTTTGTTTTTATGGCAAAGACACTAAAATTATTTGCCCCCGTCCCTCTAGCTTTGAACTACTAATTAGAAAGAAGTTAGCTAGTCAGTGGCACCTACCAACCATCATTCACACTAAGAAGCTCAGTGATACTCTTATAACGTACCCACAAATTTATACTTTCTGATATTGAACGGATTTGAACCTAGATGGTCAGCTCGGAACTAATGGAATCATATGTTAAGTCAGAGACTCTAACGTGTAAGTAAATTTATCTTTTACGTTTTAGTGGTGTAAGTGGAAATTATAATTTTTCCTTCTCACCTGTTTTTTCTCAATTCTTTCAGGAGCTATCAGTATCCTCACACATGAAAAACTGTGTTGCCTTTAAGGCATTTTTTAACATGCATAATTAAGGTGGGAGTGGGGAGGCGAATTTTTCTCTCTCTCTACACCCCTATTTAATATGCAGTGACATCTGCACACAGAACATATTTTGTGACTGGCAAGACTTATTAGTTATTATTAGTTACTTAGCTAGTCACCAAGTGTATTTTTCTTCATAAAACATAACAATGTTAAGCAGTCACTTTGAAAAACAGAAAACCCATAGTAAAGAACTGACTAATGACCAAACATGCTATATTGAATAACTTGAAAAAGGTAAAGAAAGTCAACACACATACACACACGCGCCCTGTTATTTTAACTTTTAGCCAAGGGTAGATAATTGCAGGATAACAAGAAATTTGGGTTTCGGTTTAATGCACTTAAAACCTAATGAAAATTTGTAATATTTTCCATTCGCACTAGATGCATACAAATTTAATATATAGCACCTAATAAGGCGCGGGATGGCCAGGTGGTTAGGGCACTCGACTCGTAATCTTAGGGCCGTGAGTTCGAATCCCTGTCACACCAAACATGCTCGTCCTTTCAGCCCTTGGGGCGTTATAAAGTAACGGCCAATCCTACTATTGTTGGTAAAAGAGTAGTCCAAGCGTTGGTGATGGGTGTTGATTACTAGCTTCCTTTCTTCTAGTCTTATACTACTACATTCAGGGCAGCTAGCACAGGCAGCCCTCGTGTAGCTTCACATAAAATAAAAAAAAGACAAAAAACAATGGAACCTAACAATTTTTCTGAAACAAAATAAACAGGGAAGGTCCGATGTGATATCTAGTTCTGTTGTTCACATTTTCGATGAAATAAGTTACCAGTTAATAGCATAAATATGCGTCTCTATTATACCTTAAACTGAACTGATTATACTGAATATGTACACCGATAGAGGAATTTCAGAGAAAAAATTAAAGTAACAAGTTTAGTTCAAACACTTTCATGCAAAATAAAAATAAAAACGCACATGATGAAAACAAGATGAAAAACAGAAATCAAACTGAACATTAGTTTTGTGAATCTGTTCGTCAAGTTTCTTGTACCGTCGGCAAGCGACAGCAAAAAAGTAACAAAAACGGCCATTCTTAGCAAATGGTTTACCTAAACACAGGTTTGAAATCTCACGTCATTTAACTCCATAATTACTGGTTGGGCCACACAGAACCCACAAACTTTCCAAACATGTCTCTCTAAATTATTTATGTGTATAATGTTTTGTGCGTCATACAAAAAATGCAAGAAAGGAAGAACATGCGGAGATTTCAAGTTCTATTACAGAGGGAGGAGTTATTAACTAGTACAGTGGGAGGAGTCATTAATTAGAAGAATGGGAGGAGTTATTAATTAGAAGAGTGGGAGGAGTTATTAACTAGTACAGGGGAGGATTAGTAATTAGTGCAGTGGAAGGAGTTATTAACTATTACAGCGTGAGGAGTTGTTAACTATTACAGTGAGAAGAATTATTAACTAGTACAGCGTGAGGAGTTGTTAACTATTACAGTGAGAAAAATTATTAACTAGTACAGAGCGAGGAGTTATTAATTAGCACAGTGTGAGGAGTTATTAGCTATTACAGTGGGAGGTGTTATTACTAGTACAGAGCGAGGAGTTATTAATTAATACAGTGGGAGGAGTTATGTAAAGGAGAACTGCGAATGTTGGAAACATAAAACACCATAATCATAGTATTAACAAAAGAAGTTTGAAGATCACGTGGGCATTCCTAAAAGAAGACCGCCATAATTCTAGGTATATAAAGGCTGAAAGTGTTCTCTTTAATTATTTTTAATTTTCCTTCAATTAGATATGAACGCTTATTACGTAGATCCAAATTTCATGAAATGGTAAAAGCTGTACGGATCTAAGGGAAGGAACTTGCTGATTGGTACGTATTTTGTATGTTTTTATAGCTTCGTTTTTATTTCAATGATATTATTGGTTACATTGTTCAAACAATATTTGAATATTATTCCTTTTACCATTATTAATCTTACTGTTATAAATATATTATTTAACTGTTAGCTTAGTATAAAGATTTAGGGATAACAACGTTGTTGAGTTAGACGAAAGTCGTGAGGTCTTGGATATATAGCCGACAAATCCAACTTACGATTCAATGCATTTAAGGCTGTTTTACTTTTATTATGCGTTGGTTTACAACTTTTGTACTTCTATTCAGCTTATTTTATAAATCTGGCTTTGTTAATTTATCATTTACATTTTAATTATTTTACTTTAATCAGGAGTTATTAATTATTACAAAAAAAGAGAGTTGTGTGTGTGTGTGTGTGTATTTTCTTATAGCAAAGCCACATCGGGCCATCTGCCGAGTCCACCGAGGTGAAAAAAGAAAAAAAGATATTCTGTTTCTTTCATGTACATAGCCGTGCGTGTGTAAACTATTGCATTAACTAATCAACATAATAGTTTTTGTATATGTCGTGGAGACAACAATACGTTTGATCTTAAGACACGCTGCATACAATAACGCCGAACAAATCATGCAAGAATAGTAATAATATTTTCAATCTTCATAGAAAATTATTTTAACGTTTGTAGACTCTCTTTACTCTGAAAAATATCTGGGAGATTTCAGTCAGTACGTTTAACATGTACTAGAAGTATAATCATATTCAACATTAGCTGTTGTTGTGTTTGATTACTCAACAAAGAAGCTGCAATAAACTTTTTTTTTTTTTCCTAAGTGAGTGACTACACAAGTTATAATGGCATATAGAACATAGCTACATTTTAATGTGAAATCTTAACAAATCCCTCAGCACAGATCTCGTTGAGCTGGAAAAGTTGTTTGGAAATGCCTTAGGCGCAATACAGAACTTACTAAGAAAGTCATGTTTTATATACATCACAGTGTTATAGCAGGGATGAAAGTCGTCTGTTTCGAATGGTACGCCCAAACTTTGATAGCGTTTTCACATATTTAACCATTAAAAGGTACCCAGTCAAGAAAGATAAAATACTTTTTCTAGATGACCGGCATCTCAGTATTTTGCGCCTTATGGTCAATTTTATTTGTCATCATAAATTTCATCATAATGAAAGACCTTGGCAAGGCTTAGAAATATGAGCGATATAAAAAGCAAGAACGAATCGTTAAGGCGTGCTATGAAGGGACTGATGATTCAGCAAGGTCAAAGTTGCATCTATTGAAGTAAAATATTTCACTATATCCTGCTTTGTTTGTTTACTGAATTTCGCGCAAAACTACACGACGGCTATCTGCACGTTAGTTTAGCAGTAACAGACTAGAGGAAAAGCAACTAGTATACACCACCCATCGTCAACTCATAGGGCAATGTTTAATCAAGAAATACAGCATTAAAAGGCTTCTACAGCTGAAAGTGCGAGTTTGTCCGGTAGTAGGGTTCGAACCAATGAGCTGCAGATTGTGAGGCTAGCGCTCTAACAAACAGGCTATGCTAGGATTAAAGCCGTAACACTTACAATAGTGCATAATGCTCGTGTTTTCAGTTTAGTAAACTGTACACTGATGGTAAAACGAGTTCTAGCTTCGTACCGTAGTATTTTTGATTGTTTGTTAGTTTGTTTTGAATTTCGCACAAAGCTACAAGAGGGCTATCTGTGCTAGCCGTCCCTAATTTAGCAGTGTAAAACTAGAGGGAAGGCAGCTAATCATCACCACCCACCGCCAACTCTTGGGCTACTCTTTTACCAACGAATAGTGGGATTGACCGTCACTTTATAACGCCCCCACGGCTGAAAGGGCGAGCATGTTTGGCGCGACTGGGATGCGAACCCGCGACCCTCAGATTACGAATCGCACGCCTTAACGCGCTTGGCCATGCCGGGCCTAGTTTTTTTTTTTAGGATAGTGTTTTGAGCATGTTAGGTGTGACGGTAATTCGGACCCGCGACCCCGGGATTACGAGTCGAGTGCCTTAACCTCTTAGTTATGCCGGGTCCATCACAGTAGGAAAAGTGAATAAAACGTTAAACAGACGACACAATGGAAACGCCTAAAAAAAACAACAAAGATGTGACAATCATTCAAAAGCGCTCAAACATTTAATTGAATGTTTAATTTTTTTCTGATCATTAACATCTTATTAACAGCATCTGATCTGACGATAGCAAGCTAACGGAAAAGATTAGAACTAAAAAAAAATAACTTATTAAATAATGTAGCTAATTCTATTTTAACTGGGAGCAAGTAACACGTCCTAATAAAACTAAAGCTTCTTTCTATTGGTTAGTACATGGAATCATCATTTACCGCTCTTCAAAATTACTTGGAAGTTTGTATAACAAGTGTCGACATCTAATACATGAATATTTATTGTATCTATTGGCACTATTTGTTGTTATTAAAACAATCTTAACGTTGTTACTTCCCAGAAAGGGGGTCCAAGGCCGCTTGGAAGGGTTACCTCTTTTTAAATACTTGTACCCCATACAGTGGTGTGTTGTCTGTCAGTCATTCAGTAGAAATTAAATTAACATCTCGAAGGAACGCTTAATGTTGCAATTTGTACTTCATGAAGTCAGTAAAACGTGCGCATAACATGAATGACTAGAAGAATTATGTACACTGTAGGCTACAACACCGCATGACGTATGAACTTGAAAAACAAGAAATACAGATATTTGTTACCTTTGATTTTAGCTTTATTTACTCTTGAAACAGAACACTTTCGGAGTCCCTGCGAAAGTTCATCTAGACTTATGAGTAATTTAAGGGTTAGAAAACTGCCATCAAAATAAATAAAATATAAAAGGTCCAGACATATATTCCGTTTAAAAATTAATCGCAATTAATCTAAATATTAAAAAGATTATTTAAGAAGAGATAACCATATTATTATTTTTTCCCACACCTATTAAAAATAACAAACGAAACATATAACAATGATAGTTTAGGAAAGACCATTAAATTTAATAAGTTATGATTTTTAAAAATCAAAATCCATGTGAGACTTGCGAAAGGAGATTAAGACTTGTAGACGGTGTACCCAAAACACAGGGCACATTTTTATATCCCACGTTATAGTCTGTAGCCCGGGGGATCCTCTTGACTAGTGTTGTGTCTTTGATTTGATTTTTGTTTGGGTTATTTTTGTTCGTTTGGATGCCATCTATCACCGGTTTGAATTTGTTGTTTTTAATGCAGTCCTTTCTTTTGATTTTGTTTGACTGTTTGAGTATTGATTTTCTATGTACACTTAAACACACGTTTTATAAAGACGTTTTCTGTTTTTTAACGTTAGTGTCATGATGTATATCCAATTTCAAACTATTATAATTATACGACGAATCTGCACTTTGCCTGAAACCATTATAATAGCGGTAAGCAGCATCAACAACAACAAAAAAAAACCTTTAAAGCTGGTTATTGTAGATAAACATACGCGGTTGAAGGCAGTCATTAAGGCTAGAAGTACTTATAGGTACAGTTCAGGTGAGGTCCGGCATGGCCAGGTGGTTAAGGCAATCGACTCATAATCTGAGGGTCGCGGGTTCGAATTCTCGTCACAACCATACTCGCCCTCTCAGCCCTGGGGGCGTTATAATGTAACGGTCAATCACACTATTCGTTGGTAAAATAGTAGTTCAAGAGTTAGCGATGGGTGGTGATGACTAGCTGCTTTCTCTCCAGTCTCACACTGCTATATTAGGGACGGCTAGTGCAGATAGCCCTAGTGTAGCTTTGCACGAAATTCAAAACAAACCAAGTCAATCAAGGTAATGAAACTTTAGTTTGGAAAACTGTCGCATGATGACGGTAGTGTGTCTTAGCGGGCCTGCTAACGTGTAAGCTGTAAAACTCATATCAAACTATTTTTTTTTTTTTAAGTTTCTTCGTATGTGACTAAGGTCTCTGTTTAATCTTTGAAAAATAATTTAAACTGCTTTCAACACCGGTATACTACAGAAAGAATGATAAATATTGGATTAAATACAGTAAACACCCTGAACAACAACTGCCTTTCAAATATTAAATCTCCTGGGTATGCAGGAATACGTTTATTTTGTATAAATTGACTGATTGATTGTTTCCGATATTCACGTGGGGCTGTACAAGGGCTATCTGAGTTAGTAGACTTTTAAGTTTTAAATGATATACGACAGTGAAGGAAGTTAGCCAAGAACACCCACGACCTACTGTTGAGCTGCTATAATCGAATATTGGAATTTGACCTCACTTTCATAAAGCACAACAAAACCTCAAAGTGCGGAGCCTGATTTGTTTCCCCACCCTCACCACAAATCCACAAAGTGATTTTAAGACAGAACACGAAAGTACATAAGTGTACAGCTTGTTCATAGGCTTCACGTTTAAAATGAAGCGTGTGAACCTCCGTCGTTTCTTTTAACACTAAATTATTGGTTTATATCATAACAAACTCTGACAAATCAAGTTGCAAATAACTGTGAATTTTGTTTGCACGCATAGTTTATGTTTTTTTTTTTATAACCGCACTTTCGACCCCAAATTATATAAAATTACCTTTCTCTACGCATACCCTAGAAAACAATCAACCATAAACTAAATTGTTTCTTGGATTTCTAAGACGCAGTATCAAGTAGATGGTGCTTTGAATTGTTTGATTTTTTTCTAGTTCATGTGAACGAAAGGATAGCCCATTGAACTCTGTTGTTACATTCAGAATATCAATTCGAAGTAATTCATACCAACTGATACAGCCTTGTACCGATAAACACATTGTTTATTCATATTGCTCCAATCTCTAATGTGAAATATTATAAATAAGCGTAAATTCTAATTATTATAGATTCAAAGAAATATATAATTACTTCGTAATATTATGGAAATCGGTATAAGGAACAAATAGATTCGTATTAATAACCAAGTGAAATTTAAGTGTATTACAATAACAATATGTCAACCACAAAATATCCGAGTGAAAATAAATTATTGAGTACAACGATATGTCCAACACCGCTATATAAATTGTTGACGACGCTTTTCCCTCAATACCAGGGCTCTTCTGGCAGGGGCCCGGCATGGCCAGGTTATTAAAGCACTCGATTCGTAATACGAGGGTCGCGTGTTTGATTCCCCGTCACACCAAACATGCTCGACCTTTCAGCCGTGGGGGCGTTATAATGTTACTGTCAATCCTACTATTCGTTGGTAAAAGAGTAGTCCAAGAGTTGGCGGTGGGTGATGATGTGTTGCTGCATTCCCTCTAGTCTTACACTGCTGAATTAGGGACGGCTAGCATAGATAGCTCTCGTGGAGCTTTGCGTGATATTCAAAAACAAACAATGTTTATAACTAATGTGTAAAATTTGTAATTAGATAAAACAAATAGTAACAAATAAATGCTTATTGTTTAGCGATAAAGCTACACATTGGTTTACCTGTGTTCTGGTTCCCACGGAGCCTTCAGACTTAGCGCTGAAGTTATATGAAGGACGATAAAGTGACGCACAAAACACGTTCTTCTCAAAGCTGAATTTGATTTGCTGCCGATTTTACTGCAAATTTGGATTTAGGTCTTTAAAAAAACATTTGCTATCGACAAGAAATCAGTTATTTTGTTCTAAACTTTGATGTTAGAGCAAAACTAAACCGAAATAAAGTATTGAACGGCTCCCTTTGAAACTAATAGTGCAAGAAACCCCTCCCTCATACTATAACTATTTGGTTGACACACACAAGAGGCAGATTACGACACAGGAAAAATGCTATACTTCTGTGTGCTCGAACTTAATTAAATTTTTAAGAGTTATCCTGCAAGTTTTATTTTCATTTTCACTTCAGATGAGGGTACTTTGGATTGGTACTTTTTTATTTGAAACACGTGGAACAAGGCTATGTCGGAATCGTATTAAGGAAGCACTATAAACGTTTGATTTTTAGGCAAATATATACACACACACACACAATAAACAAGAAAGTTGTTAATTTCAGATAATCAAAGATTGGTGGTGTGTATTTTCAATATGAATGGCAACTACAATTCAAAACTGAAGAAAAGCACGTGAGAACCAACATTAATGCATCTTTCTAAATATAATAGTACTGTTTTTTTAACGTTCAGTGGTGTAATGGTGTGGATGGATCTTCTTCAAAATTAGTATGGATGTTCATTAGGCCCATATACATTTTCAGTTTTGGAACATTTATGGACTTTTTACGTTTTTTTTAACCACTATTTCGACCCCTGCTGTTGGGTCTTCACCAAATTTGGCATGAAGGTTTATTGGGTCCACACGGAGAGTACGTGGAAACCTGCGGTTTCACGTTTTGCATTTTACAGTTTTTACAGGCGGTTTCATAATTACATATAACGGAAGCAACCTTTCATGTCTTAAGGTAACCTTTCATTAATTATGAATTTATATAGCTTCCGTCCAGGGGACTAGTACTTTAGCTAGTATAACAATATATAATGAATCTAACTCCTGTTAGGAAAATGTATAAAAATAACACAGGAAAAGTGCGACATCGTTTCTAGTATGAAGTTTCAAAGCTTAACATTAATTTATATAAATATTACTCAATGAATATTGGACTTCGTGAACGTCAAAATCTATCTCAACACGTGCAACTTTAAATTAACCACGGAAATAAAACGAAAATATCGCTTTTGATATAATCACGAAAATTCATCGCTTCATAACCGCTACGACTTCAAAGATATTGATGATTATAATTCTCGTATTCTGAAGACAATATTCCATGTGTAACCTTCTGTATTCCTACCATCGCTTGTCAAGGGTGAAATGAGGCCATTCTCATCAGAGCTTATTAGCTTGGATTTCATCATTGTATAATTATCTTTGACGTATGGCGAGAATCATGTATTTGTAGAACTAAGGTTCAACATAAACAAAATTCCCCTTCTTAAGCTTCACCGATCTTTTGATTCAAGATCAAATTCAGTATAGTTAACCTATAATTAAGACAAATCAAGTCAAGCTACAGTTTTATTTATATTTATGAAAAACTACTTCGCTTGTACCAGTGAGGAATGTGAGGGCCAATAAGTCCGGAACTGACTACTGTGTGGAAGCAACTAGTTAAACACATACAACTATTTAGTAGGAATATTTGGAGCGATCTCTCATTTGCTATTTGTAATTCTCAAACAAATGTTCAAAATAATTATTTTAACTATACCCTTCACCTGCACATAGTAACGGTCTAATATTGAGACATTGGTCACTTTATTTCAAAGTAGCCCGGTTAGACCAGGTGAGTAAGGCGTTCGACTCGTAATCTGAGGGTCACGGGTTCGAATCCCCGTCGCACCAAACATTCTCGCCCTTTCAGCCGTGGGAGCGTTACAATGTGAAGTGGGCATAGTACAAATAGCCCACTAAGTAGCTTTGCGTTAAGAAATAAGGAGAAGGAAATGTTATAATCAATATTCTAATGTTTCAACGCTTATTAATGAACGTTTTACTCATACTTCTGACATAGTTGTCACGTGTCTCAATACGAGGACTAGCTGTTTTATATTGTTGTAGGCTTAATATTTCAATATAGACATTTTGTACTGTTTGCTAGAGAGAGTTCTTGGATGATATAATAACGAAGTACAATGCATCGAAATCTTCCGAGTGTCTAAGTTTGACGTGTCGTCTGGAATATCTGCGAGATTTGTATAAAAATATCAATTAATCAGTTAGTCAGTAATTTAAACAATATATTAGTTAGTAAGTTCAACGCTGCATATTTTTCGTTGAGTTTGTGTCGTAGATCCGAGAGGAAATTTAAGTGGCCGTTAAGAATTATTGTGAGTTAGGTCCATAAACGTTGTCCGTGTAACTATCGAATAAGTAAATAATCTCATTAGATGCAGTAAACTGGACTTTGCAATTTTGGAAGGACGTGATATATATCGCCTAGAAATTTCCCGAGTGTCTACATTTGACGTGACGTCTAGAATTTCCGCGAGATTTGTACAAAAATACCAATTAATTAGTAAGTTACTGAGTAAGGAAGTCAGACAATAAATTAGTAAGTTCAAAGCTCTACATTTTTTATTAGATTTCTCTCATAGATATGACAGGAAACTTATGTGGAGGTTAAGATTTATTATGAGGTGAATTAGGCTTGTCAACAAACGTTGTCTGTATAATTTTATCGAATACGTAAATAACTTGTTAGAAGCAATATACTGGACTTTGCATTATGATTACCGAATAATCATAAAGAATCCGTTCAACAGTTGAAACTGATACGATAGATACCACTAACTACATCTTACTCACGCATTTTTGCTCTGTATTTTTAACAATATCAAACTTGATTTAGAATGGTGTAGCCCTGTAGGTTAGGTTATATACAGATTATGAAGAAGAAGTAACTTTAAAAGCATCTTATCTAATAATAAGCTTTCCTGAAACAAAAATCTTCCACATTTCACAAAGAACATATTTGTTATAGCTTGATGTTATTACGGTAGATTATCAGCAGTAATAGCTGGTTAAATGATAACAATGTTCTCTTTCATGCGTGCCAGGTGGTTATTGCACTCGACTCGTACTCCGTGAGCCCAGGTTCGAATCCCCTCATCAAACAAGTTCGCCCTTTCAGCCCCGGGGGCGTTATAATGTGTCCGTCAATCCCACTATTCGTTGGTAAAAATGTAGCCCAAGAGTTGGCGGTGGATGGTGATTGATGCCTTTCCTCTTGTCTTACACTGCTAAATCAGGGACGGCTAGCGCAAATAACCCTCGAGTAGCTTTGCGCGAAATTTAAAACAAACAAACCTTTCATACGTGTACTGTAGCATATTTGTCATTACACGTTTGTTGTTGTACCTAAATTTGTTTCTGTGTAGTCTTCTTTTTTTTACTGCGACGTATATTCGTGACTGTGTATTGCGCAAGTCCCACCTGTTCTCGAAACTTGTAGAGAATTCTTGAAAGAGTAGGATTCAACAATGCTGGTTTGACGAAAGCGTGAGAGAATATTGCCGAAAGTTCTACAAACTCGCGTGATTTGTGTAAAAGTAACGCGCCAGTATAAGAGAAGGTAATTATTAGACAGCTGTAGTCAGTACGCTACGTTTAAAAGGCTATAATTGTCATTAACGTCGATTAATCGGAAAACTACAGAATTTGACCAGGGATGTTATGGATTTCGAACACTACTTACCGTTCAACTTCAGTGAAATACTTCGGAAGTTATTATTTCTAATAGGATATTATATATCTCGCTTGCCGGAAAAAGTGAACTTGGAACAGTATGAGGCTAGCCAAAAATGACGTCGTTAAGTAGGCCAACCGAACTGGTTAACTTGAAGATGTGTAAAAATATTAACTCAGAATGATATTACTCGTCGCGGATCTGGGTCGTCAATAAAATGCTCAATTCTAGACCGTATATAAGAATCAGTACTGTTTGTAAGTTTGTAAAACTGTTGTATATAAACTCTCATTTGTAATAACTATTAGAAATAACCGTTATTTTAAATTGTATTGTGTTTTTATGTTTGTATATTATAATATATTTGTGTTAATAAAGGAAACTGTCTGTATCAGTCTTGTTGGCAAATAACAAATTTAAAACATATTAACAGTTAAATAACTACTACACTCAAATTCAAATTCCCAGTTATTATTTGAAATACAAATACTTTACGCACATAACGTAACAAGCTGGAGAACCATCCGAAATAAATAATAATACGTAACAGTACACACATTTCATAATGTCTTTATTACTGTTTCCTAAAGGCTTGAATATAGATTATAAAAATCCAATTTAAAATTTTGTATCTCAGAACGGCTGGTATGAACAAAGGGAGAGGTTAACGAACTCTTTCTTTGTTAACCTGAACACGACCTAAGAAGATCGAAACGTTATTCTCTGCTTTATTAGTAAAAGTGCTAATACCCATACCAATCGTTCCGAGATACATTTTTCTTCAAGTGGGTTTCTCGTCATCACGTATATTAAAATTTTTATAAGTAAATCAATACTAATTTTGAAGTAATAGACTAGAGAGCTACTCTAATCGAATAGTGAAATCTGACTGTCATGCTTATAAAGCACCAATCCCCTGAGTGCAACCTATTATTATTATTTGCTATAATGGAACGCAAATCACGGATACTCAAATCCACAGTACGGTAAACTAACCACTGGGCCAGGATTAATATAACGTTTATATGCTAATTTTATATATATGTGGTTCCATTATATCGAATATGTATGATTAGTCTTAAAATTTCTAGATATAATGATGAAAGTTAGTTTTAATTTATTTGAGAAATAGCAATACCATTATGTATTCAAAACCTTGAACGCCTGGATGTTGATAATTTATTATAGATTCATGTTTGGTCAGTTAAGTTACATGCAACGAATCGACTGTCATATTTAGGATGAACCGAAAGCTGAAAGTGCACACGGACTGTATTGATACTTTAGACCTTGCAATCCGCAGCCCAGAACACTAACGACATAGCCAGGACTAGCCCCGTTGTTGTATTTATGTATTATTTGTATAGATATAGGTGTTCCTGTTTTGTTATGTCCATTAACAATATGCTGGACAAAAGAGGAAACCGAAGTAAAACCGTAGAAGAAGGACAACAGAACCCATCCTGATACTGAGTCGGGCGTCGCCTAGTCTTTAACATGCCGGATCATGAATCTGAGAGTCAGTGGTTCGCATATCATTACCTCACATTGGGACTACTGATGATCTATAAGAATGATGGTGAAATTTCTCTGTTTGATTAGCGTAGCCTGAAAAATTGGCGGTAGGTGTTGTTGACTAGCGAGCTATCTTCTCTGTACTCCACCAGTTCGGTATTAAGGACGGTTAGTATGGATAGCCCTTGTGTAGCTCTGCGCGAATGATCGAAATAAGCAATCGAACAAAGCCACTTGGATACCAACGGAAGGGAGGGCTCTTAAATAACGTTTCGCCTATTTGCTAAACTTAAAATCAAGCACTTTGGTGGCTCGTAAGTCTGGAGGTTTGTAACAGTGAACATGACACAGATTGCTCATTACGTAGCTCTGTGTTTCACAAGAAATAAGCAAATAAACACGTAAAAAAGAAAGCACGCATGGAAAGATTATACAAGACGTTGGTACTGCGCAAATGAGTGGATTTTGTTTGTTTAAATTTAGCACAAAGCTACACAATTAGCTATGTGTGCTCTGCCTACCACGGGTATCGAAAGCTGGATTTTAGCGATGTGAGTTTGCTGTGCCACTGGGGGGCAAATCAGTAGAAAGATAGATGTATTATTTTTATTGTTTTCAGTTTCTCTCGGTCAGGTGTACATCTTCTTGTACTGTAAACACCTCCACACTACTTGCCTCCTAACTGTTTTTATTTAGCTGATCTTGTTCAAAAGATAACCATTCCCCAGTCTCTTGTTTCTTCTAACAAATCTTGTAATAATTTCACGAAGATTAATAACTAGATTCCCAGTTACTGATGCAAATTATTTTCAAGACAAATGGGCCTGGCATGGCCAAGCGCGTAAGGCGTGCGACTCGTAATCCGAGTGTCGTGGGTTCGCGCCCGCGTCGCGCTAAACATGCTCGCCCTCCCAGCCGTGGGAGCGTATAATGTGACGGTCAATCCCACTATTCGTTGGTAAAAGAGTAGCCCAAGAGTTGGCGATGGGTGGTGATGACTAGCTGCCTTCCCTCTAGTCTTACACTGCTAAATTAGGGACGGCTAGCACAGATAGCCCTCGAGTAGCTTTGTGCGAAATTCCAAAACAAAATTCAAGACAAAAGCTTTACCATGTACTTGGATCGAAAAGGGCATAAATAACATTATGTATGCTGACTATTACACTAAAACATCACGTGTTTTTAAATTATTAAACTGTTTACGACGCCATCAAATTATACTTAAAGCACACAGAGGGATCACGTTATAAAGAAGTATGCCATAAGATGAAACTGAAATGCAGCAAACCCTGGGTTCATATTATAAAACAGTATATTGTAAAATGGAATCAAAATATGGGATTGTTCACAGGATCGTGAAATTAAACAACACACAGTAAGTTCACATTGACAGACTAGTGCACGGTGAGATGAAATCATATAGTACACCACGAGATCAAGGTATAAATAGTACATAGTGAGATCAAGTTAAAGAGCAGTATACAGCAAGATCAAATTAAATAATACACAGTTAACATGAGTAGTGTCAGGTGAGATTAAACTACACAGTATGGGAATAGATTAAAGTGGTACACAGTGAGATTAAATTAATAATACAGTAAGTTAACATTTCACGGGTGGCTAGAAGTATGATAAATGAATGAATATACACGTTCGTGCATGTTTTCTTATGGTAGAGGCACATCGAGAGGTATCAAACGTCTAATTTTAACTTTGTAAATCCAAAGACTTATCGCTATCCTACCGGGATATAGTATGAATAGATATGGTTTGTTTTGAATTTCGCGCAAATCTACTCGAAGGCTATCCGCGCTAGACGTCCTTAATTTAGCAGTGTAAGACTAGAGAGAAAGCAGCTGGTCATCACCACCCACCACCAACTTTTAGACTACCCTTTTACCAACGAATAGTGGGATTGACCATCACATAATAACGCCCACACGGCTGAAAGGGCGAGAATATTTGGTGTAACAGACATTAGAACCTGCGACCCTCTAATTACGAGTCGAGTGCTCGCCCTAACCACCTGGCTTTGGCGGGCTGAGTAGATATGGAGAAGATTAAATGGTTATGCAGGTGATTGGGATGTAAAACGGATCCCTGACAGGGATCGAGCCCCTAATTTAGCGTTATCAGCCCTCAAGTTTAAGGCTTAACAACTGTATTACAAAAAAGAAAGAAAAGAAAAATCGAAATGAATAGCCACGCACAAAATAAACTGAAATAATAATAATATTTATTTTTATATAATGGAGAACAAATATAAAACGCATATTCCCAAGTTATATTTTTCAACGTGACAAAGGCATACGCGTAATCAGGAAGACGAGAATAAAATATAAATAGCTGATGGATGGTCGCTCACACGGATGTATCATCATGGGACGAAACGACATCTTTAAAGAAATGAAAAAGGAAAAACCGAAAATGGATTCACAGTTATCCATATAGAAGATGTAGTGGCACTTGCTAGTCTCGTAAGCCATATCGAATACCACATTTTATAACAAATATTTTTTCTTCATAATTGTGATAAATTTATTAAGTTGTTTTTTCTCTTAATTTGTTGCCAACTTTTCGCCCAAAGATACACACACAACTTACATATCCACATAGCCGCCCTTAATTCTCAACTGATAAACAAGAGGAAAGTAATCAGTCGATTGTGTCCACGTCTCCAAAGTGTTGGATTTATAGTTCGAACACGCTAAACACTAGGCCACTTACAGAACACAATATCAGATAAACAAAAAGCAGTGTCAATATTTGGAGTTAATATCAGGTTAAGGAGCTCGACTTCTAACTAGTAAAAGAGTAGCCCAAGAGTTGGCAGTTAGGTGGTGGTGACTACCTATCTGCCTTCCCTCTATTTTATCACTGCTAAATTAAGGGCAGCTAGCGCAGATAGTCCTCATGTAGCTTTATGTGAAATTCATATCAGATAAACCATTCAGCCCGATAGAAATCACAGGTCATTTTAAGAAACGTCAAACAAAACAAGCATTCCCAGAGATAGATTTATCCAACTGTCCACAAACTTGTGAAAACCGTCTCATAGGAAAGTTTTGAAACGTTATTTTGTAGCTGGTAACAAATATTTGAAAATTTTGCATATATTCCTTTCGTTTTTCACATATTCTCTTTCAAATTTCACCTTGGTGAAAAATGAAAACAAATCCTCCACACAACTCAACCATTAAACACTTGATTCGTTGTATAATATCGAATAACGAGTTCAACAAAATGTCATAACATTATTCAAATACCTAAATTAATCTTGGCTACTATATATATTTATATATATTGTGAAGTAGAAGTGACTCAAAACCTCATAGATATTTTGGAATCTTACTTGTTGGCACAACATTTAAAGTAAAATATTAAAAACTTATTTCCTACATGATTTGGCGTAATCGCTCATGTTCAATTTATCATTTGTCACTTGTTATTTAAATGTTAATAATAATCATGTTATAAAAATAATTTATTGAGTGTGTGTGTGTTAGCGTCCATCACCCACAGTTGACTAGCTTGATTATCGCAATGTGTTTTATATTAACTTGAAACTGTACGGCTCGTATACATGTTTCAGGATTTTCCCGAGAAGGGAGACGAAAACATTTTTCTAAAATATACTTTTGGGTTTGAACTTAAAGATTCAAGAAGTTAATCATTTAAATGAGTCAATGCAGGAAACGTTAATTGGTATTTAATGAGGTAATTAGGGTTTTGATAACAGAAGGAAGGGGAACCGTATATGACATTGTCCTCAATACAATTTTCCTTTCTTAACGGTTACCTTCAGTTAGTTAACACTAACACCTCGAACACTGATTTCAAAATCACTGTTTTCCTTTTTCACAAACTTGTCGTTAGAGGAAGCGAATAATAACAGGGTGAAAAATGGGTTATTGAAAATGTTATCGCGCCCTTAAGCGAACAACATTAATAGGGAATGCTTTATTAGTTTCCCATGTAAATATTTTAGTCTAATAAAATATCTTACTTACAACTTAAAAAATAAATAACAAATACTTTTTCAACACCAGGTGGAAATGTTATTTAAAACATATATGTTAATTAATTATATTTAAGCGAAGATTATCTGACTAATGTGTTTTTCTTGTTTGAGAGGAGATTTATACAGAAAAAAAGAACACACTTGCAAAGCGTTTTAATGGACTACATCCGTCTGAGAACGTTTTGGACGACGTTTCTAACTGTTTGTTTGTTTGAAGTTAAGCACAAAGTAACACAATAGGCTATCTGCACCCTGCCAACCACAGGTATTGAAACCTGGATTCTAACGTTGTAAGTCCACGGACTTGCACCTGCGCCACTAGGGGAGCTTCAAATTGCTAGCGCAGATTTTCATAAGAATATTATCACCTGCACTTCGAGAGGGGCAGTATATTATTTGTGATATTAACTATTTCCTGTCGTCCCTAATCATATACTACAGACCAGATGGAAGAGGTCTGGTTTGTTTTGAATTTCGCACAAGGTAAAACGAGGGTTATCTGCGCTATCTGTCCCTAATTTAGCAGTGTAAGACTAGAGGGATGGCAGCTAGTCATCACCACCCACCGCCAATTCTTGGGTTACTCATTTATCAACGAATAGTGTGATTGATTGTAAATTTATAACGTCTCCACGACTGAAAGGGCGAGTATGTTTGGTGGGACAGAGATTCGAGCCATAAATCAAACAGTGTGTTTTCGAACGATCTAGGAAACCAGCATGCTGAGAAATTTTTCAAATTAGTACTAGATATTCGTATTTCACGTTTTTTTACGTTCTCTAAGACCAACATGTGTATTATTTCTAATGCAGACGACATTGCTGAAGACACTAGAGTAATTAGTTAAAGAGAAGATCACTTGTCTCCATATATCATAAAAGCAATCCCGACTTGATGCACAAATATTTAAGTTTTCAATTTAACTAATTCGTGTTTATAAATAGATACAGATAACATGCATAAATCGACAGTTCTAATAAATACTGATCAAATAGTGATAATGTACTGTTTCGTTATGAAAGTATTTTTATTAGTATTACAATACAAAAGGTAATTTATTGTTATTTCCGCTGTTTTTAAATAAAAGACCAGTGGTTCACTGTTTTGGTTTGTTTGATTGTGAACCTCGCGCAAAGATAAATGAGGGTTATCTGCGCAAGCCGTCCACAATTTAACAGTGTAAGGCTAAAGGGAAAGCAGCTAGTTATCACCACCCACCGCAAACTTTTGAACTACTCTTTTTACCAACACATAGTGGGATTGACTGTAACAATATGACGTCCACATGGCTGAAAGGTCGAGCATTTTAGTGTGACGAGAATTCAAACCCCGTAACCTTTTAAGTACGAGTCGAGCGCCCTAACCAATTAAAAATTAGGACGACTATGCAGAGATGGTCATTATGTAGCTAAGCCTGAAACATTTTAAATACAAACAAATCTTTGAGCTAATACTCTTGACAAAGGCTACTTCCTAATTACTATCATTCAATGGCGTTCAATTTCAAGTCTCTTTAAAACCAAATAATTCAATATACAAAAAATTGTGTACATAAAAATAACGTTCTGTCCTCCAACGTTTTAACATTAATGGTTGCTATGCCATTCCCTTGTTATTTTCAAACAATTACTAACTTCGCGGTAAATTTTATCGAATTTGTATTGTTTTTAGTTTTTGTTGTAATAGCTTGTTTAACAAGCAGCGAAACCCTTGCCTGCAGCATCTCTAAACAAGACAGAGAAAAATGAATATTAGCCTTAAATATTTTAGTTGCATCAAAAGAAAGAAATTACCTCAACTCCCATACTAACTGTAGAAAACACACACATAGGTTCACTAAGTAAACTTGGCAGACACTTACGTAATTTAAATTACAGTTTAAAACCCACCTATAGTAAATTTCAATTAGTGTGGATGGATTTTTCCTTTTCAATAAGGATGCTTAAGCAAATACTTAAAATAATTTAAAAACATCCACCTACTCCAACTTTGAATTAGTGGTGAAGTTACACTAGAAGTTTCCAAATTATAACATAAAGTGATTTATTATTTGATATATTCGGCACGAACATGTTCATTTGCGACACACGAACTAAACAGACAAATTTAAAAACCCAAGGCTGGTATATTCATTTTTCAGTTTGGACTACCGACCTGGTAGAAGGCAATCAAATCTGTAACAACAGCATATTATTTGGCTACTTTTAATCAAATAGCAAGATTGACTGTTACTTTTATACTGAACTCACAACTGAAAGTGTGGAGCATGATCAGCAATAATTGCAGATCCGAACCTCGAACTTTCCGATATGCAGCCTGGCATTCTAACCACTATTATGAAAAAAAATCACGCGTGTTACTTTTATATGGCATAATCTAACGCAGATGAATCAAAATGTCAATAATTATTACATAATTTTATAAAATTAAAAGGATGCTATTATATTGTTTAATTTAGTTATTGAGTACATGGTGCAACTGCGGTCGGGTTTGAATCTCTGTCACACCAAACATGCTCGCTCTTTCTGCTGTAGGGACATTATAATGTAACGGTTAATCCAACTATTCGTTGGTAAAAATGTATCCCAAGAGTTGGTGGTGGGTGGTTATGACCTGCTGCCTTCCCTCTATCTTACACTGCTAAATTAGGGACAACTAGCACAGATAGCCCTCGTGTGGCTTTGCGCGAAACTCACAAACAAACAAACAATTAGAAACGTTGATTTCAAACTGATTTCAAAGCCACGGGTAGTCTTATTTCTGGACACAATGTGAAGAACAGTGAAACGTCATAAAGATCTTAAAATACAGGGTTTGCGATAACATCAAAACACATGATTATGTCAACGCATTATTACAATACCACTTTGTTGATGTTATTAATATCTTTATTGGAGTAAGTGAGAAACTTTTAAAGTGATTATTACTGAATTAGACACAGTGTCAACAAGCAAGCAAATCATTACCTCTCGTCACTCCTTTCTTTTCATGAAAGTGTGACAACTTTGATACTGAATACAAAGATACAAAATCGTATAACCCAAATACTTTCGAAAGGTGGACCTTTCTTATCCAAGGGCAAACATCTCCTTATGTGTTTTCTTAACATCGTGGAAACATGATATGGGCTGTATGGATAAGTTCTGCCTTTTAAGTAAGGGTACTAGAGACCTAAAATTGTTTTTGCAATGAACAATTACACTTTTAATATATAAAAATATTACAGTTTATATCTATAACATTTATGAATATTGAATATTATTGTTGTTGTTTGTAATTAAAAACGAAGTTACACAAAGGACTATCTATGCTCTGCCTACCACGGGTATCGAAACCCGGTTTTTAAAATTTTAAGTCCCCAGATATACCGCCATGCCATTGGGGGGCATTAATTTTGAAATATTTCGATGCATTGGGCTACGTATCACTAAAGAGCATAATCCGAAAA
The DNA here is from genome assembly GCF_004210375.1 of Tachypleus tridentatus. Classification (NCBI taxonomy): domain Eukaryota; kingdom Metazoa; phylum Arthropoda; class Merostomata; order Xiphosura; family Limulidae; genus Tachypleus; species Tachypleus tridentatus. The sequence continues at coordinate 59,602,408 of NC_134826.1, read as the reverse complement.
CTTTTCTCATTAAAAAAGATCCTTTTTTTTTGTAATATGTTTACTTTTCACAATTCTATTAATGATATATGAATTAGTAATTGCCAGCACAATTGACAGGTTTTCAACTATGATTTAAATTGTTTTAGGTGTCTAGAACCCTTACTTAAAAGGCAGTAACATTATCCTATATTTGTGGGATAATAAAAGTGCAAACCTTATGAATTGGAGTTCCCCAAAAGTCATTCCAGAAGAGATTAGTGATCGGCGTCTGAGGCCTCAAATCCCGGTTGTCTCTTATTGCTGACATATCGTCAAATGCAAATCCACATTGCAGTGAGTTCAAGTAGCATACACACGCCGCTAGGCTGACTAAAATGTAATGTTCTGTCTTCACTTTGCTATCCATGTCCTCCTAAAATACAAAGAGGGAATGATATTTGATTAGTTTTTTGGAAAGCAACTTTGGCACATGCACTCAATAAACTATAAAAAAAGGACTATTATCTGATTGTAAACAATGAGGAAAACACACAGTTTCAGTTTGAAAGGAAGACTAGTTCTTTATGCACATGTGTGTGTTAAATGGCCAGGCCAACCCGTTCCTCAGGACTCATATATATTCGTTTCTAACTTTCAGCTACTGATCAGAGGAAATTCAAACATCTGGTAAATTCACTGTTACGAGGGTTTTACCTGACTCTTCGAATCGAATAATGACTGGCTGTTACTTTTATAACGAGCTCACAGCTGACAGAGTGGAGTATGTTTTGCAGAAGCGCATCTCGAGCTCTGGACCCATCAAGTCGCAGCTCAACATACCAACCACTAGACCATATACGGACAAGTTAAACGAGGAACGAATTAACACAGTCCAAGATTTAATTGTTGTAAAAACATAATTTCTGTTGTCTTCCAATTCGATTTTTATCCTTCACCTTAAAAAAGAAAAAACGAAAAGTGCAATTTATGTTCCTTCTATTCTTTAATGATAGAGTTAAATTACCTTCACAACCCTTACCATTATTATTATTATTTGTTTCTTGTTTACATTTGTTGCTGAGAAAATGGTGGTAGTTTTATTTTCGACTGGATGGTTTATCAACGCTTGACACATTTATAAGTTATCAGATGACGTACATTTGTTTTCCATCAAGCGTAATAAATTAGCTCTAAATGGAGCTAAAGAAAAAAGCTACAGATAAAAAAAATCCTCTTATATACTCACGTACCACGTAAAGTCGATATTGTATATAATTAGATAATTAGTTGCCAGCAGCGAAAAGTATATGTAACGGATTAAACCTCCTAATTTTATGCTTGATCGATCTGAAATACTCGAAGCTTTCTATACAAATCATGTTGTTATCGGATAGCTCTTTTTAATAATAAAGTATTTAATCCCTTTCATTGCTGTTAATACCTCTCATTTCAGGCTAAAATGATTCGATGGCGTATTATCACCAGCTGGCGCTACTTAAATTATAAGATCCATACATAATGTGATTTTTATTCTACAAGAGCCGTATTTATGAGCATCAGAATTACATATCTGACATCATAGTTCAATGATTAAAAATAACAAAATAAAATTAGGAATATATTCATACTTAGCGGACACTATGTATATAAACATAGAAACATTTATAAACATATAAATGAATAGAAACTGAACATAATGCCACTAGAGGACTCTAACAATACAAATTCACCAACTGGACCTGGTAACAAATATATTAATTTTTGTAGTGTTTTTGTTTTGTTATTTGTGAATGAACACACCTTGTAAAGGAACTAGCTATTGAATTTTATATTGGTAAGTTAGTTTTTAGAATTGTTTGATAAAACTAACAAAGGGCTATCTACAATGGTCGCCACCCACCTGCTTTATTAGAAGGAGAAACGCCAACCACACAATTATTTTTCGGGGAAAGGGTTTGCCATTTCTTCCTACTCTTGCCTGCTCTGTTAGTTGTCTGAATAGCAACCTTTCTGAATATTTCCTGGTTTAATACTCTCGTTGCAGGTTTCTAGGTGCTTTCAGTCTTTGCTATTGGAACCTCGTGTGGTCACCAAGATAAGTTTTAGTCAGTTAGTATGTACAATATGATTAATAGGTGTGTCAATATTTGGGAAAACTACGTTTTTCGGTTTAACAGTTTATATGGTCTTCATAGAAGTTACAATCTACCAGCCTAATTTATTTCACAAACACTCGTGCACACGAAAACAAACAAACAAAAAAGTGGTGTTCATGTACCTTAACCGGCCTGATAAGTCCTAGTATCAAGCGACAGACCTGGTCGTGTGGTTGACATGTAGTTATATATTCTTCTTTAATTTTGCTTAAAAATTCTTTGAAATATTAAGATTATTACAAGCACGTCATTACCTGATCTTAGTGAATGACGCTGAAAACTGATATTTCAGAGTTGTTGTTCGAAGCTAGAAATTATGTTTCCCAAAATGTTTAACCAGGTAACAGAACGAGCGATGTTAAAGATGTTTAGTATTTAATCAGTTAACAGGATCAGACCGAGTGGTGTAAAGATGTTTAGTGTTTAATCAGTTAACAGGATCAGGTTGAGTGGTGTAAAGATGTTTAGTGTTTAATCAGTTAACAGGATCAGGTTGAGTGATATAAATATGCTTAATGTTCAAGCAGGTATCAAGATAAAATTGTGTAGTGTAAAGAAGTTTCAGCGTTATTGTACTTGAGAAAGTTACCTAACAATCTTAGCTTGAAATTTACTGTTTTTGTTTGTTAAAAATTAAGCACAAAGCTACACAATGGGCTATCTGTACTCTGCCCACCACGGGTATCGAAACCCGGTTTTTAGGGATGTGAGTCTGCAGACAAATCATTGTGCCACTTGGGGGCTTTTACTGTTTTATCTTCGTGTGGGTAAACTCTATCCACTCACTATCTGATGCTGAAGTTTCATACTGTTAATTACTTCAGACTAAAAACTCTTCTCGTGGGCACACATTGGAAAAATTAAACCCCATTTACAACCAGCAACGTATTTCAAACCTTATATAAAATTCAAAGACGGAGACAATTTTTAAGCATGAGAATATGGTAGTATAGTAGCATGACATAAGAGTAGATTTTGATCGGGATCTAGATCATTCTTGGGATCTGGGAGGGAGAAGGATTCTTTTCTTGTTTTAAATTTCGTGAAAAGCTATTCACAAGACATCTGTGTTAGCTGTCCCAAATATTTATTTATACTATTTATAGGCCAAAGGAGAGAAAGCTAGTCAACGCCTTTCACCGCCAACTCCTAGGATACTGTTTTACCAACGAATGGTGGAACCGACCTAAACCACTGTATTTATTACAATGTCCTCACGGTGAGAGGCATTCGCCCGGCCTACTTTTCTTGTGCCGTCTTTGTCTCGCTTCCCTTTCTCGCCCTTCATTTTCATAATGCCCACCTGACTTCATCACCTTAAACAAGTCAAATCAAATTACAAAACTTTCAAGCAAAAGTAGATAATCTTCCGTGAGAGGGGACAAAGAGGAACCACAACGTTCCTGAACACCACTCTCTAAACTAAACCCACGCCAAGTTCGTTTCGAGGGGCATTCGAATCTGCAAATTGAGAGCTAAGTGTCCTAACCGCCAGTCCATGTTATGCCAACAGAGAAGGAACGCCTGCGTTGCGTCACTCCGGCTTTACTTTGTTATTTATCTAAGTAATTAACAAAACGAAATCTGTTTTGAAAATGAACAACTGTTGAAGTATGTTGGACATGGTGAAATAATCAAAGAATAACAATATAAATGTTTATCCAGTTATTAAATGAGATACAGAAAGGAAAACAAAAAGGAATAGTGAACGAAAGGTTTGAAGTGGATGATGGGCAAGCAACCAAAAAAAATGTACAGCGGTAGCATTGCGACTACCCAATCTAGTGTTCCATCAAGCACACTGCTCTAGAATATTGCAATTCCTTCACGGATTACTAGACAGATTTCTTTGTGATTCAGTAAACAAGAGCGATACAAGTGTTTTACGGTTACTTGGATTTCCTCGACTTCCTTCTTTCCACATGGATTCGGTCTCCGGATATTCTGAGGAACAAATATTATGCTATATTCCAGATGTCCAGCCCAACAATAAACCAGTTTATACGAGTTGCTACTGACAAGGTCAATATATTACAATTACTAATACATGGAGTCTGTTGCACAAGCGTATAATAACTGTGGAAGTAAAACGTTTCGAGTGTGACTGTTGAAGTTTATATACAAATACATATGCCAACTCCCACTTTCCAGTAAATAATTTAAAGTCAACTGAGCGAAAGATTTCACACTTGGCCGGAAAGTAAGAAGTTCAATCATACGGAAAGTTCACAAGGAAGCTGTTGCCATGGTGATGCGTGTATATATGTGCATGTTTCAGGCGATTCTAGTTAATAACAACATGACAAAATTCAGCAAATGAAAATGATAACAGTAGCGGCTCTTTGTGAGAATCAACTCCCAGTAATCAACCTTTGCGCCATGTTTATCTTCTTTTGTCATAATTTAACAGTCCACGGAGCCATTAGTTTAATGATGCAAAGGCTTCACCCTTTCTACTATATCAACTAATTAGATGACATACGATATAGTAGTCTATACATACTTAACAACAATCAAGCCCAAACTTTCATAATACCTCTACTTCGCTGAAAATCAGTTTCAACCGTACCTTTATACGTAGTAGCTGTAAATACGTTACGAGAGCATGCATCAGACCATTAGAAATGGGCGATTATGCTTTAATGATAGCAGGTTTTAACGTCCTGATGGTAAACAGAATTTAACAGAGTTAGAGAGCTGGATATGGATGTATTTCCTGCAGAGGTCGACCATACACACAGACTGACAGACACACGTACATTGTGTAAAAATCACCAGCGAATACATGTAAACGTTCTTTGGTAAACATTTTAGTTACGGAATACGTAAAGCTGAAATACTAAAAGTTTGTGACACTGAAAATGGTACACTGAACATACCGTCTATTTATCTAGTAAAGTGTGTTAAAAGTGATCGAACGATACACTGAACACACCGTCTATTTATCCAGTAAAATGTGTTAAAAGTGATCGAAAGATACACTGAACACACCGTCTATTTATCCAATAAAGTGTGTTAAAAGTGAGTGAACGATACACTGAACACACTGTCTATTTATCCAGTAAAGTGTGTTAAAAGTGAGCGAACGATACACTGAACACACTGTCTATTTATCCAGTAAAGTGTGTTAAAAGTGATCGAAAGATACACTGAACACACCGTCTATTTATCCAGTAAAGTGTGTTAAAAGTGATCGAACGACACACTGAACACACCGTCTATTTATCCAGTAAAATGTGTTAAAAGTGATCGAAAGATACACTGAACACACCGTCTATTTATCCAGTAAAGTGTGTTAAAAGTGAGCGAACGATACACTGAACACACCGTCTATTTATCCAGTAAAGTGTGTTGTTTGTTTGTTTGTTTGTTTTTGGAATTTCGCACAAAGCTGCTCGAGGGCTATCTGTGCTAGCCGTCCCAAATTTAGCAGTGTAAGACTAGAGGGAAGGCAACTAGTCATCACCACCCACCGCCAACTCTTGGGCTACTCTTTTACCAACGAATAGTGGGATTGACCGTAACATTATACATCCCCACGGCTGGGAGGGCGAGCATGTTTAGCGCGACGCGGGCGCGAACCCGCGACCCTCGAATTACGAGTCGCACGCCTTACGCGCTCGGCCATGCCAGGCCATAAAGTGTATTAAAAGTAATCGAACGATAAACTGAACACGCTGTCTATTTATCCAGTAAAGTGTGTTAAAATTAATCGAACGATACACTGAACACACCGTCTATTTATCCAGTAAAGTGTGTTAAAAGTGAGCGAACGATACACTGAACACCCCGTCTATTTATCCAGTAAAGTGTGTTAAAAGTAATCGAACGATACACTGAACACACCATCTATTTATCCAGTAAAGTGTTTAAAAAAGTGAGCGAACGATACACTGAACACACCATCTATTTATCCAGTAAAGTTTTTAAAAAAGTGAGCGAACACTTGACACACAGCCTGTGGAAAATAATACAATGAAAGAACTTTTCTATTTAGCTAGAAAAGGGTGAGAAAAGTGAGCAAACGGAACAGTGAACACACTTTATATTTTATTTGGTAAAGTGTGTAAAAGTGGGTACAGTGAACAAACACTGTCTATCTACCGGGTAAAATGTATAAAAAGTGGCACCTGTAATAAATCTGTTTTTTGTTTTTGTTTTTTTTCTTCAAATCTTAACTTCATCAGAATAAATGGTTTCCCATTCATCTAAGCATTATATAGGAAGAACCAGGTCACCTACGTGTGCGTAGATAAATTCATCATCTTTTAGACTGAGTATACGTGAAGATATACACGTATCGCTAAGCCATATATCATATGTTTGGGTACGACTGTCTGTCAATCAACGTTCCCTTACTTCTAAGTGCCCTTAGAGCTGTGATCAGAGCTAACCAGCGAAATATTTTATAAGAAAGTAAGGACCGTCAACGAAGAAAAGAAAATAGATGACGCGAATTAATCTTCTTGCCGAAGTATAGAGTGACAGGAAGAGACATCAAGTGAATAAACAAATAATTAAAGATGACTTCGTGATTTATAACAGCTATTAAGTATTTCCTCATGTTTGCGATAAGCTAGTTGTTTTGAGGGTATAAGAATAAATGAAAACTAACTGGAGTCAGAACAGTAGCCAAACTTTTTGTTTGCTCTTCTGATGTGCTAAGTTAACTGATTGGAAATTATGTTAACATTTTCTTTAAATTAGTGTATTCACACTACGTAAAACAGAACACAGTTTCAAAAGATTTGTTTTAAATATTTTATTTTCGGTGAACAAATATTTCGGAACAAGTGAAACAGAGAGTTATTGTTTTAAAATATTAGGGAGATACAATGGCTACATATATACTCTTCCTAAATAAAATTATTGTAAAATACTAATGGGACCTTGGAAAATATTGGCAAAATAGGCTTGGGGGCCAACGTGTTAAAAACGATCCGAATATAAGGAAAATGCTTGGACTCAGATTGATTTGTTTGAATTTCGCGCATAGCTACCCGAGGGCTATATGTTTGTGGTGGCAGTGATAGATACAGAAAAGGCAGCTAGTCAACATTACCTATTGCCAACTCTTGGGCTACTCTTTTATAACGAACAGTGGAATTCACTGTCATTTAATAACTCCCATACGTCTGAAAAAAGAGCATTTTCGACATCGGGGATTCGAATCCATAACAACCAGATTACGAGTCAAACGCCTTAATCACAAGGTCATGTCAAGCCCCAATTCTTGGACACGAGAGTAAAATTCATTTTTGTTGCAAAGCTATTTAGTATAAAACCAAAATGGAATTTTTAGCTTAAATTCAAAACAACGTAGTTAATTCTACTACATCATTACGGGAAGTCATTATTTTCTGTGGAATATAACAGACACACGACACTCTTTCCCTTTGAAAAAAACAATTAAAAAAATCTTCCTTTCACGTCCCGCTCACCTATAAATATACAAGTTTTAATGTATTCAGTTCCTTTCGCTTATTAACATAGACAGACTTCAGGAACAAATCAACAACCCTGGATTGCTTGTTAACAGAAGAAGATAAAATAATACAACTTTTCTTTTAGGTAATTGCACGCTATTTACATCCACTTGTTTAATTGTCGTAAGTTGAAATCATACATACACTATCACAAACTAGGATTTCAATTGGCTGTAGTTAACGGAAACATTCTACTACATATATGTGTATACACACACAGACATATATAGCAGTAAATAAGCAACATTTAACTAGTATAAATTATCACCTTTCGATGGCGTAAAATGGAACTTATTTATATGGGAAACCGTAGGTTTAATGAGTTCCATTTTGGTTTTTTTGTATAGCATGGAAGCTGGTACCGTGTTCCGTTTTGTTTTTTTGTATTGCATGGAAGCTGGTACTGTGTTCCGTTTTTTGTTTTTTTTGTATTGCATGGAAGCTGGTACTGTGTTCCGTATTGTTTGTTGTTTGTTTTTTTTTGCATTTTTAAAAGTCTAATTTTATTTTTGCGTAAATCTTTCACAAGCTGCGAGTTTTGTCAGACGTGAGTATCTGTACTAATGCTACTGAATATTTTGTTTGCTTGTATTTAGGCACAAAGCTACACAACGGGCTATCTGGAATGTGTTCATTATGGTTATTGAAACTTGATTTTTATTGTTTTAATTCCACACAGTTGCACCCCTTCCTCCCAGTGAAACAGCAAAATGTCTGCAGACTCACACCGCTAAAAACATGGTTTCGATATACGTGGGTGATAGAATCCAGATATCTCATTGTGTTGCTTGTGCTTAATTCCAGACACACAAACAAGCCGAGCCACTAGAGACACCCACTGACAAAAGCTGAATTTTGGTATTATTTTTCACTTTAAATCTGGAAAATAAATGCTAATTTCTTCTGAGGAGTTTGAAAACACCACGATCCTAAAGCTGGAAAAGCCCGGCATGGCCAGGTGTTTAAGGCACTCAGCTCATAAGCTGACGGTCGCGGGTTCGAATTCCCGTCTCATTAATGCGACAGTCAATCCTATTATTCCTTGGTAAAAGAGTAGCCCAAGGGTTGGCGGTGGGTGGTGATGACTAGCTGCCTTCCCTCTAGTCTAACACTGCTAAATTAAGAAAGGCTAGCTCAGATAGTTCTCGTGAAGCTATGCGCGAAATTCAAACCAAACCAAAACCTCAAGTTGGAACTATTTTGCCGTAAGCGTTGCGTCCTATTAATCTGCAGAAAACAGAGACTCAGATTACATGCTTACAAGCTGCGTGTGGCACTTTCTATTTTCACCACTTTAATTAACAAGGAAGATTCGTCTTTGTCAGAACTTAGTTTGAGCTTCTTGTTAACCTAAGCCAAAGAAGACATTTACCATGAATTAATATGGCTGGTTTACAGAGATTATGTACATCAGGAAGCCAAAAGGCTATTATATAATTTTCACTCAGCTATTTCACGGATATTCTCCGCTGTATTATTTTCTACGCCAGCAAGACTATTTAGCATAATATTACGTTTCCTGGTAAATACATTGTATTTCGAAATTCATTAAAAAGCCGCTCTCAAACGATAACCTTTTTTTATGAACCAAACTGTAGTACAAAAAAACTATTGCGCTGGTCCTTCATAGGATCGGTGTTAACTTTATGGAGGTGTAACGCTTAAACGTGGGGTTCGATTCCTTATGGTGGACAGAGCTCAGATGCGATAAAAACAACAATAAATTATTGCACTCTTATAAAGATATCGCCTTTCTTACTTGTTTTTCTGCTATTTGTTGACCATTAAGTAATTTTTGAATCGCGGAACTCGATGAAATGAAAGAGAACCAAACAGTAGAAGATTGGTGTAACCTGGCGTTGCTTGATAGTTAGGGCTCGAATCGCAATTTGTAGGTTTCGGGTTCAAATCTAGTCACCAAACATGTTCGTCCTCTTAGACTAGGGGGCGTTATAACACGATGTTTCCGTCATACATTTTATAGTTTTATCATCGTAAAACTTTTCAATTTTTTGTAGCCTATACTTGGATTTTTTAGAATTATTCTTTATTTTGCTATTAAAGTGTCTCCTAATTTAGGGAGTAATAAGAAAGCAGATTATTCTGGTTTACTCCGTATTACCTGATTGAGGTGCCTCTATATATTAATGTAACACACGTGTTATTTGCTTATAGCGTACCTCCATTTATTTGAGCCTCCCAGTGGCACAGCAGAATGACTGCGGACTTACATTGCTAAAAACCGGATTTCAATACCAGCGTTGGGCAGAACATAGATAGCCCTTTGTGTCACTTTTTGTTCAAACCACTAAAAAAACAAGATGAATATATAAGTAGGTTGTCGTAAGATATATTTTTACAAGCCCTCCCCTAGTGGTAAGGCGGTATGTCTGCAAACATACAACGCTAGAAACTAGGTTTCGACATCCTTGGTAGGCAGAGCAGATATAGCCCATTATGCTTCTTTGTTCGCTGTTTCACCGTTAAAGCTTTAGATTGTATGTTTTAGTACAAAGTTACATTATGGAGTATCTGCGCTTTGACTACCATCATGGGGATTCGAACCCTGGATTTTGACGTTGCATGTCCTATATAACCTGACCGCTGATCCACCTGGAGACTAAAGCTTTAAAATTTCAAACATTGTTGGTTGTTCTGTACTTGAACTCTCTAGAAACGTTGTGAAAACAAATGATGAAACCGTTTAGATCAATCTTTAACATTCTCTTAACGGATTGTGCTAGACAAGATAATTAGTAGAATTCAGTCAAGTGGATGTTAAATTATGTCTAACTGAATTATGGACATTGTGACAAAATAATCAGACTTATAACAGTTTAGCATAACGTAGTTAGAATATTTACTATTTTACAATGTCTTCGTCTGAGGGCGTCATTGTAGGCAATGACGTAGTACAGCTGAAGTATTCTACCCTCGGAGAAGGGGCAGATATGAACATATCGGTAATAAATCTAACAAAACTTGATCTTTTTCATGGTGAAAATAACACTACCATCAGTTTACTAGGAGTCCGTGCAGCCACTGTTGTCATTCATTACTATTAAGATCAGGATTCGATACCTGCTGGAGCACATACAGTCCGTTATGTATCTTTGCGCCTTAAAATGTCGATAAACAAATAGACTTTGAAGTATTTCGTAAGATGAAGGTTGGTTCAGTATAATCACAAACGATAAACAAGAATCAGTTTCTTACTTCACTTTATACGTTGAAGAGACGTAAAGAACCACTCCAGTAGCCACGAAACAACGACGTAAAGCAGTTGGATACGTTTAAAAAATAGGTAAAGGTGGCTTTGGGATACTTGTATCAGCGAAGCCTCGTTTAATCTAAATGTATGTTTCTTGCGTTACTTCCATTTTATTTCAGTCGCTTTAAAAGTTTTCATTGATTCACTGAGATTGAAGCTGAAAAGTTCGACTGGACAAAAATGTTAGAAATGTTTTTAATCGTGTCATGATTTTTGCTACAGTTTTCTCACATAACTTTGAAACAGCTCTAAAGGAGGTAACGCAGAGTAGGCTTATCATGTTGGTGTTCATAGTAGGTATATTATATTGGGTTATCATAGTAGGTATATTACGTTGGTGTTCATCCTAAGTATATCATTCTGGGGTTATCACAGTAGGTATATTATGTTGGTGTTCATAGTAGGTATATCATGCTGGGTTAATACAGTAGGTGTATTATGTTGGTGTTCATAATAAGTATATCATGCTGGGTTATCGTACTAGGTGTTGGGCTATAGTAGGTATATTATATTGGGTTATCATAGTAGGTATATTACGTTGGTCTCATAGTAAGTATATTATGCTGGGTTATCACGCTAGGTGTTGGGTTATAATAGGTATATTATATTGGGTGTTCCAAGTTGGCTACGGTCCATTATTCATTTTTACTCCAGTGTTTCGAATAACATATGAATCATACAAAAACTAGTGGATAACGCTACCATTAATACTGAGTTCAATCACACTAATACTAATGAGAACTTATTTTTATGTTGTTTATTCACCAATGGCGGTGTTTGTATAAGAAGTAAGATTGACCAATCTTATGTTTTAGTCTGTTACAACAGTCATTGAAAAGAAGGACCGGAAAATGGGATAAAACCGCCAATTTTCTGTGATAATATTTATCTAATTTAGGGATTAATAACAACGGGGGAGAAAAAGGGCAGAAACTCGAACCAAATTTTAAAATTAGAAAAACCCAAGTTTCCAAGTGGAGTAACACTATATCACATACAGAAGTGTTACCATTTATGTAATAACAACACGACAAGTAAATAGTGAGAACAGGTGTGACATTTTACGCTGGAACATCTCAGTCGATGACAAAGCAATTGATGCGTTTTGCAGAAAAAGCTTTAGTGTATTCTAAGAGTCCTTCTGGAAATTAGTGGTCTTTAAAATAAATAAAACGTATTTTTATTTCCAGAATGAATTTATCATAGTAATCATAAGATGGTAGCTTCAATTTAGGCAGTACCGTGAAAACATTAAAGACTGAATTAACAAGCATTTTTAGTAAAACTGATTTTTGTGATTTATTGTTTTGTTTGCTATATTGAAAGTAAATTATACATAATATGTCAAATAGATATAGTAGATGGAAGGATTGATATAAAAAAGAATGAAACGAGAGTTAATTGTTTGTTTTGTACAACCCCCTTTATCACAAGATATACTGCTACACAATATCAAGAACAACTGGGAGAAAAACAATCCATCATTTCACACCTGCTAATTAATAACAAACACAACAGAGAGTAAAATCTCTCACTGTTTCGCATCTGCTACACAATAACAAACACAAGTAAAAAAGAACATACCGTTTCACATCAGTTGACCAATAACAAACACAACTGGAAGAAAAAATAACCGCCCACAACTGATTAATAATAACAAACATGAATGAGAGAAAATATATCTATTAGCTCCTCCAGTGGTACAACCGTACGTCTATGGATTTACAATACTAGAAACCAGGTTTCGATACAAGCGGTGGGCAGAGCACAGATACCCCACGATGTAGCTTCGTGCTTAATTATAAACAAACATATCTGCTAATTAATAATAAACATAAAAGGAAAAGTTCCTCACGTTTCAGATCTGCTAAATAATAACGAACACAGCTGAAAGAAGAAAAACAACACCCACCATTTAACATCTTGTAAGTAATAACAAACATCAAACCATTAACTACGTTACAAGCAGCACGTTGCTACGGAGAAACAAACAAAATTAAAAACTTAACTATGTTACAAGAAACAGACCGCTATTGAGTAACAAACAAAAGTAATAATTAAACAATCCATCATGTTTCAAGAAAAAAACTTTCACTGCTGATCAGTAATAAACAATAAAACTACCAAACTACTTTTGCTAAATTCACATAATGTCAAACAAAAACGAGAACCAAACCATCCACCAAGTCGGGAGTAATAATAATAAATACAAAAGCTACTCACACTCACTGCATAATAACAAACATAAGTGGGGACAATCAAACTATCCACCATGACACAATTATAGTATATACGCAACAAAGAGTCAAACCTTCCAGATACACAGAAGAAAATCTTACACTGCTACATAATAACAAACAAAACACGGAAATAATAAAACAACAGTAATTTTTTTTCTAATCGATAAACGGTTTTTGTTCCCATATTGATTAAAACATTCAAGCTGGAAACAGTGTTCCACAGTACAGGCGCCAAAATAATACAGAGTAATCTCCTCATCAGAGAAAACACATACACAAAAACACGACGTCAATTGACCATCTAAAGCCTTTTATAGCACCAATAATCTATCATTTGGAAGATTATTACAGGTAGCAGAACTAGCGTTAACCGGTTAACTGGTGCGTTCTATGAGATTATACAGATTTAGATATACTATATTATATCCAATATATACTATGTTATATCCAATATATACTATATATACTGTGTTGTATCCAATATATACTATATATACTGTGTTGTATCCAATATATACTATATATACTGTGTTGTATCCAATATATACTATATATAATGTGTTGTATCCAATATATACTATATATAATGTGTTATATCCAATATATACCATGTTATATCCAATATATACTATATATATGTTATATCCAATATATACTATATATGATGTGTTGTATCCAATATATACTATATATAATGTGTTGTATCCAATATATACTATATATAATATGTTATATCCAATCAAAACGTAAGTTTTAGTGATTGTCTTTTGAACCCGATTTTCTTCCATGCTTCAAAAAAGGCAGTTTAATATTTTCTTTATTAAGATTCCCATAAGTGACACAACGATAAGCTTATTACGTTAAAAGTTGGATTTCGATAACTATAAGCTGGCAGAGCACAGGTAGCTCATTTTGTAGTTTTGTGCTTAACAATGAACAAACAAGCAAGCCTTTTCAGATACAGCATTACAGGTGCTCTTTGTGCCTTATTTTTAAATCAGTGTTTTGTAGCTCTCAAAAACATTTCTTCACTATATGTACCCATTGTGGATATCAAGCAAAGTATTTCGCATTGTAAGCCATCAGACTTAACGCCGAGGCATCTGGAGGCATCGTATTCATAAAAACTAGAAACCGAATACGTGATTGTTCAATCAAATGTTCCACAGGTATCGCTCTTCGAAGTAAGCGATATCCAGTGTTTTTCTAGAAGTAAATAGATGTGTCTTTGTAAAGAGCCCCTCCAAATAAAAAAAAATTAAAAACAAAATATACTTAACACCATAACATCTAATTTTGTGAAACTATAGTTTCGTTGTCACGATTACTTTACATATTTAACTTAGCATATAAATTTATGACCTAAATATCCTACGATGCTCGAGTCTTGTAAGCTATTGTTGGGATTACGGCCGAAAATATCGTTAACAGCAAGGGTACTCACCTAACGATTCAGTGTATTCCAGTCTTTATAAGTAGTAACAGTATACTTAATTATCTACATTAATTACTATGTTCATTTGTTGTTTAATATATGTAGGTATTTGAATCAAAGTTAATCTTAATTGTCATTGGCTAGAGTCATTCAAAAACGTAACTCGCCACATGAGGGACAGAAATTTCAGATTTAACCAATAAAAATTACACAAAAAGGAGTAAGTTTCAAATATAAAATAATCAAAACAAACTTCAAAATTTATTTGTTTTCTTTAGTGAAAATCTCGTGAATGTTGCAACAGAAAAACAAGACACTTTTATCGGTAACTACATCTACAAAAGAAACACTTCAGTAAAATACACTCTTTGATGATAGGTCATTTTTAAACTAAAATTACAATAAAACTATTTTTCTTAATAATGGTAAATATCATTGAATGTCAAGTATGAGTACATTGTAATACAACTGTCAGATGGTTCCAGGAACTAGCAGTTATACTTACCCGGATGGTGGGTATTTCTGATATTTACGTTAATGAACAATATAATTTAACATAGACTTAGTATGAGTTCAAATCGAAATTTTATAAATAAGGCTAAAAAATAGTTATGTAAAAATATGAAAATAATGTTCTAATTCCAAGCTTATGTCAAAGACTCTCCCATCTCATTTTAATATTTAAAATAATGTATTGTAAGTAACAAAGACATAAACTGATATTTAACTATTTGATATATGATAAATTAATAGTTGCAGCCTACTTTCAAAGTGTGGTTTATTAGGTCAATGAAACTGTCCCTATAGGTCAAACAGGCAACTTAAAAAAACATCGACTTTCAAAGTGTGTTATACAAGGGCAATAAACTATATATTTATAATAAACAGATGACTTAAAAACATTCACTTCAAAAGATATGTTTGATACGAGGACAATAAAACAGACCTTTAGAGACATTCTCAAATGATAAATAATACTAAAAATATAGATAAAATATTCTCATCGTTAGATGACAATCTGTGTCTCTCTCTACCCGTGTCGGAATTAACTTTATAGTTTCTTAAATTTAAAATACTGTACTTCAATTTTACTAGTATTTTGGTATCTTTTTCCAACTTAAAACTAATTGATTTAATGAGAGTAATTTTTCATTATACTTAATTAATCAGTAAGTCAGTACAATCGTAATCAGATTAAACATTGTCAAGTTTTATGACAAAATGTTACAAAGTGTTTCTACATAATCTGTTCATTTTCAGATAATACCTATCATTAAAGGACAAAAAAAAGGAAACTTAAATACGTAATTGAACTCATAAATCTCGAATATGACTCCAAAACCATTAAAATCCAAAACGAAACCACGCTACTGTCTGCTACAGTTATATAATACTCGTATGGACGTGCGCTTCACTAAAATGAAGGAAGAATAATGTGGTTATGGATTTATGTGAATGTTCATTTCAAATTAAAAAAATCAAACGAGTAACCACTAAGGGATCTTTAAAACACGGAAGGTCATCTTTAACTCACTGTCTCGAAACCAACGTTTGCTCTGAGCAAGGGAAGATAAATATCTAGATTTAGATACAGGTTACTTTTTTTTTTTTTATTAAGCAGTTGAGAAATACGAATCACCCTAAGATAAAGCATGCAGGTTAGATAACCCGCACGCTACTCAATATAAAGGTCGAACATAATCTTAAATTACTATGTTGATTGTAAAAACGTTTTTAATTCTAGTGGCCGCTAAAATGAGTGTGATGATGCACTGCTTGATGTAATCTAATAAAACCTCATGGTCCATTATCAGGACCGATAGAATTCGTAATAGGGGTGGGGGGAAAGGATTTCGTAAATCAAATTTATGTGCATTAAAACAACATAAAATTTACCCAGCAAAGTTTTTTTCTTTGCTTTTAATTTACACACGATAACCGAATCCACTTTTTCTTTAAGTATTAAAAGCTCTAAGATGTCTCTGCCGAATAGTGGCTACTATTAAATTGTAAAACGGCTCATATCTCTTCGACACCTTTTCTAACGAATATACGACTTTAGTAAAAATATTACGCCATCAGTATCTTTGCGTAAGTACTTAACGCAGCGCCAGTTATTTTCAGTTTCCATAACTGGATCCCCATTTCTTTTTGTACTGCGGCATTATCACTTTGCAGTTAACACTAATGTTGAATTACGCAGCCCAGTGGTTCGGAAAATAGTCCACTGTAATAGCCGTTCCATTATTTTTTATACAATAGTGCTATACTGATCCTGCAACTTAATTAGAACAAAAATAAAAGAAGTTGTCTAATAATGAACTGGCCTTTAAAAATATATATGTTTTATCTCTCTCTATATACATTCTAAAAACGTGACGATAAGTATATGGAACTACATTCCTCTCAATAGCTATCAGCAATCTATATGATCATCTATTACTACTAATAATTAAACGTAATTACCTGAGCCAGGTGGTTAAGGCGCTTGACTCGTAATTTGAAAGTCGCGGGTTCGAATCCCCGTCGAACCAAATATGCTCGCCCTTTCAGCCGTGGGGGCGTTATAATATGACGATCAATCCCACTATTCGTTGGTAAAAGAGTAGCCCAAGAGTTGGTGGTGGGTGGTGATGACTAGCTACCTTCCCTCTAGTCTTACACTGCTAAATGAGGGACGGCTAGCGCAGATAGTTCTCGTGTAGCTTTGCGTAAAATTCAAAATGAGAACCGAGAATGTATACTTGTACTACCCCTTCCCCTCCACGAGCTTAAGACTACCACTAAAAATATTTCCGTGACTATTGTAAAATTTTTCTCAACATCCACTACTTCTACTGATTGCACGACAATTAGTCCCTGAATTTATTTGAGAGGACTAGGCGTATGTGATTATGATAGCCCAGTCGAACGAAACATCGCAAGTCCAACCAACTTGTTAAAGACTTGCCCGACCCCATGGGCTAATTGGTAAAGTTAATGGCTTTTGACGCCAACATTCGGGGTTGGATAGCGTAGATTGTTCATTTCAAAGCTTTGGGCCTATATCAAAACTAAAGTTTCACGTTCTCCCAGGAAGAATTTATGTTAAAATAAAAAAATATTGTAAATAGTCTGAAGCGTGACAACAAGCAATTTATCTCAAAAATAATAACAACTCCAACTAGTAGAGTGAAACTAAAGGTAAGGCCCCACAGTGGTGTGTCTCCCTACTAATACTGATATAACAACTCCAACTAGTAGAGTGAAACTAAAGGCAAGGCCCCACAGTGGTGTGTCTCCCTACTAATACTGATATAACAACTCCAACTAGTAGAGTGAAACTAAAGGTAAGGCCTCACAGTGGTGTGTCTCCCTACTAATACTGATATAACAACTCCAACTAGTAGAGTGAAACTAAAGGTAAGGCCTCACAGTGGTGTGTCTCCCTACTAATACTGATAGATACAGGGTTTCGACACCAGTAGTCGCCAGAGCACAGATAGCCCTTTGTGTAGCTTTGTGCATAATAACAAAACAAAGAAACTAAAGGCAAGTTATCTCAAAAATAGTAACAATTTCAAATAGACCAGCGTATCATAACAAGCAGTTTATCTTCAAAATTAGCAACATTTCAAAGCAAGCCAAGTTATGAGAATAAGTAATTTATTTTTACAATAACAATGATATCTGGTGGTGGTTAACTCGCATTTACAGTTGTCATGAAAATACATAAACACGTGCTTACTCAATATTTAGCCCAACCACTGATAGAATCTGGATAAATAATGAATTACTCCTGAAATATTCCAAGTATCCTTAGCTCTTCAACTAATCATTCTATCAATGTTACTTATTACCTATTTCTTAGTCATTCGAACTGTTGACACTTCATCACGATTCTAGTATAGAACATTCTCTTAATGAAACTTAATCAATATCTATGTTTTTCATACATTATAGCACACCTATCGGTCAATGTTATATAACACAAGTTAAAACAACAACAAAGAAACAATTTCAAATACTATTTTCCCGATTGAATCACATGTCATGCTACTATACACCACTATTAAAGCTTTGCCTC
Source organism: Tachypleus tridentatus (assembly GCF_004210375.1). Taxonomy (NCBI): domain Eukaryota; kingdom Metazoa; phylum Arthropoda; class Merostomata; order Xiphosura; family Limulidae; genus Tachypleus; species Tachypleus tridentatus. The sequence continues at coordinate 59,583,793 of NC_134826.1, read as the reverse complement.
ACAACTAAACAAGTTTAAAATACTTTAAATCGACTAAACTCATTAGCGTTCGTTGTTGTTTTTTACCTAACATACTTGACGAACTTAAGAACCACAGACAAAAAATAGAAAAATAAGTTAAAGAGAGTTTGTGACATTTTGTATCTACCTTGAAAGACTTGGCGAGTGAAAACGTCTTTCAAGGACTGATGAAGAAAAATAGCGCTAACGGAAGTATCAAACTTTTTTTATTCTACTAGAAATCAAACAAAAGTGGGTAAGTTTTAACATCTAGAAAGTTTGTGAAAGGAACGTAATGTTGATAGGTACAGTGGATAAAGTGTAACCTAACCTGATTACCTCACGTGATTGTGCGAACATACATGTCGTTCCTTTAGTAGATGAAAGAAAAGATATATATCTAGAAAACTGACCAACATATAAATAAACGTGGCCATTAACAGAAACAGTTTAATTAAAGAAAGGACAGAGGATAGATGACCTCTCATAGCTAGCCAACAAAATTGCTGAAAATCGCATGGAGCAGGAAATTTGTTGTTTTCTCATCTGTCATTTCAATTTAGAACCAACACGAATGGGTCTTTAATCGTTCACAATTTTTTATTGGTTGAATCAAGAACAAATAAGCGTTCAATAGTTAGTTGTTGTTGTTTTTCTCTAGTGTCCGTGCTATAATTATCCAATAGAGTAATTTAACTTTCAGAGAGTATGGCTTTACGATTTGTTATTAAGCACAAAGTTACGCAATGGGCTATCTGTGCTCAGTCTGACATTGAGATAAAAAATTGATTTCTAGCGTTATAAGTTTTCAAAATTATCGATGAGCCATCGGGAGGGGGTAGGGCAGAAAAGCAATTTTGTCTCTTTTCTAACACGCACACATGATAGTAGACAACATGTGTGATATTGTACATGTGTGCGTGTGTCTGTATAGGTATATGTGAAATGCTTAATACAAATGTTTTTGACAAGTATAATTAATAGTAATGTTTCATCAAAATGTTCGTTTCGTTATAACAATATAATCTATGATAAGATGGACTTATGAAAAATTGAAATATGGTTGTCTTTGTTTCTAAATATTTAAGTACTTGGATTGAAACATATCAAACCTATAAACAAAATCGTATTGTGGTAAAAGCGCTTGAGTTATCGTAAAGTATATACGATATACGGTTACAAGGTGGCCGTGAAATACATGGTTACTATTGGAGGTTCCACTTGTAAAGTAACGAGTACGCCACTAGGTTATACATATTCATCAGTAAGTCTACGGTGCAATTATAACTACACAGATGTATCTATTAATACCTTTAAGTTACTTACTTAGAGACGGAAAATGATGATAGCAAACATTTCGAAGAACAAGATATTTAAAAAGATATATATTTGCCATTTTTCCTTTTCTTGATATTTTCAACCTGAACACAACTTTTTTGTGATATGTAAACTAAACGGCCAGGTCAGAGACTAGGGAGGTTCAGGCACGACTGATTTTAGTTTAGAAATGCTGACCTGTACAGTTATCCTTAACCAAATAGCAGTATTCACTGTAATTTCTACATGTGCTCGTAGCCAAAAGTGTCAAACGTGTTTGAAGTCATATTGCGGGTTCGAACCTTAGACTTTCTGATCTGTGATAACCATAACCAATATACGCCTACCCCTTCAAACGTGTTTGAAGTCATATTGCGGGTTCGAACCTTAAACTTTTTGATCTGTGATAACCATAACCAATATACGCCTACCCCTTCAAACGTGTTTGAAGTCATATTGCGGGTTCGAACCTTAAACTTTTTGATCTGTGATAACCATAACCAATATACGCCTACCCAGCCCTAATATATTTTTAACATAATGTTTCGATAACAAAGTAAATGATATTTAAATGGTTCGTTTCAGACGCGATGCTTATATTAAAAAATAGAAAAAAATAAAGATGTAAAAAAGTTGGTTTGTGATAGTTATCTATTAACTCTTAACAACATAGAGGAATGGAAAATTCCTTCCTCTTGTAGTTTCCAGCACTGTACTTTAGAAAGGACATTACATAAATGACTAGATGGTTAGGGCGCTAGACTCGCAATCTGAGAATCGCTGGTTCGAATCTCTGTCCCACTAAACATGTTCGTCCTTTCAGCCTTGGGGGTGCTATAATGTTCTGTCAATCTTATTTTTTGTTGGAAAAAGTGGTCCAAACGCTGGCGGTGGGTGGTGATGACTAGCTGCCTTACCTCTAGTCTTACACTCCTGAATTAAGAACGGCTAGTGCAGATAGCCCTCGTGTAGCTTTGCGCAAAATAAAAACAGAAACAAAACGCAGACGCTATACTATAAAAACAAACAAAACCGCTATACTATTCGAGTACATACATATTCAGAAACATAGGCTTATTCAGCGCATAGTTAAATACCACATAGCTACGCATGTCCTTTTAGAAACACCAGAACTTCGAGTAAAAACTGGTCACATTTCCATTATTTAGCCCAACACCTATAAGTTCCGTAGATACAACTTGTTACTTAACTTGATGAAGCTCAAACTCGATAATCCACAATTTTAATTTTTAAAAACGTTTTCCACTTAAACATATATCTGTAAAACTTGAAATATGTCTTTGTGTGTGAATGTCATAACTTGCACCATGTTTAATGCCGATTAAGATTCAGGGTTTACTGCTACCATTGCCTCTGACTAAATCATTTTTCATGGATTGGTTCGGTTTATTAGAAATTTCGCGCAAAGCTACACGAGGGCTGTTTGTGCTAGCCGTTCCTAATTTAGCAGTGTAAGACTAGAGGGAAGGCAGCTAGTCATCACCACCCACCGCCAACTCTTGGACTACTCTTTTATCAACGAATAGTGAGATTGACCGTCACTTATAATCCCCCCACGGCTGAAAGGGCGAGCATGGTTGGTGCGACGGGGATTCGGACCCGTGACCCTCGGATTACGAGTCGAGTGCCTTAACCACTTAGCCATGCCGGGCCAGTTTTCATGGAAACTGCCTAGTCCAAGAGGAATGTTTGATACAAAATCGTGCTGTTAACTGGCAGGTTTCAACAGTCCGCTGCTGAATCAAGAACCTAACCTGTCAGTTTACTAGTTTTTACGATAACAACGAAGATATAAAGCCTGAAGAGATGTATTTATGGATATATGTTTACTGGAAGAATTAAAAAAAACGAACATATATATGGGCGTGTACTTTATCTTATTACTACAACATATATGAGCCTGCTTGTCGTTCTTAATAAACTGGTGAAACCCGCTGCGTGACATTTTCAGGACTCAAAATTGCAGGTATATCTACAATACAAGGACTAGATCATAAACGTGGGTGCTCGGTATTTTATGGGAGTTTTACTCTGCGCTATTGCCTCGTAACTGAAGAGCTTATAGTCTGGTGGTATGCTGTGGATGAACAAAGCCATGACAAATTGAGCAACGAAATTTCATACGAGTATAAATATTTCCATCCTGTGAAATTTGATGAAAATAAATTACAGTCTATCACATACATAACATTATACGTGCGTCGTAAATAAAAATCATTTTTATTGGAATATTCGAAGTTCTTATCATGTAAGTCAATTATCAATATTTATTAGGCTTAAAATAAAACTCAAAGGAAATGTAAATATACTCAGTGCGCGCATATTTCCTCCGACAGGATTAATTCAAAACTCAAAACGAAATCGATCGCATATTTAAAGTATTCAACCAAAAAAGAAATAGTAAGATTTTTAGTGCACTGGAAATTCTGTTTCCTATTATGTCGACTTTCTTTTAAAATGGGTAATAGCGATTACTTACAGCAAGCATTGGACAACAGATGAATAAAAGGAAACGGCTTCGAGACTGAGGGAAGAATGTGTTAGTTTGTATGTTGGGCCTGCATAATGGAATTCTCATCTATCTCCCAGTTCATAATCTAGCATGTGATAAAATTCATAGCTCATTTTGCATTTTAAATTTTAATTGTTGGAATACGCACTCATGAAAAAAGATCAACTGTAGTAAAGACCAAACTCCTAGATTGTATTTAACATAAACGACTTGAATAAAACTGGTCGCAGTTGTATGTTATCCTATGCTAACTTCCAAGAATAATATGCGTTTAGTGATGGAAAACTACCGATTTCAAGATTCCTATCGGATATTCGGTCAATATTATAACTATTTTATTCAGTGTGTATTATATAAGAAAGTAGAATGACTTCTCTATAATATATATATAATACATTGTGTGTGTTTGGGACTTTTTTATGTTCTTGAGAAGGAAAAGTTTTCTCAGTGTATGATTTACGTTATGAAACGACACCTGCCACCTGTTCTGAAAGGAAATTATTTTTGTTTTGTTTTTATTTCCTGAAGTGAGCGAACGAAAATATTAGCAGCGATATTACACTTGCATATATAAATATATATATATTAATTTAATCCTGAAATAAAAGTATGATTACTTTCGAGCTACAGTTTTAATGCAATAAGCAGAAGTTTGATTTGATGTAATCAAGTTTCTATACACTTGTTGTTCGGAAACAATGTCAACAGATGTATTAACAGTTATTCCTTGACATTGCTGTGGCGGATAGAGCATTAATAGCCCATTGTGTAGCTTTGTTATCGATAACAACCAAACCGTAACAAATCATTTAATTAATTAAACACATGTTTATAAGCTTATTGTTTATTTATAATTAAAATTAATTCAGCATCTCTGTTTTTGCCCATTCTTCTGCGGCCCCCAGAAAAAGTTTCATGGCGTCCTCTTTAAGAAGGTCCTAAAACACTGCTAGTTACCACTGTATAAAGTGTCCAGTACTTCCCTGAAATACAAGTAAACAGCTTTGGTAACGTAACTTCCAAACACCCTTTGTCCGTATGATTTAGCGAAGTGAAGCAGAATCACTCGAAGTTAACTTGTTCGTTAAAAACACCTGCGTCACTGTTAACGTTACAATTATCGTTTCGTCGTGATTGTCTTTTTGATCTCAGTCCGTTTCCTATACTGTTTCGTCTATTGTGTTTCTGTATTGAACGTTGTTAATTTTGCCTAATTCAAAACATTTGATTTACTTACGGCAAAAAATAAAAAAATTTACGTAATGCAATATCCAATATATATGGACGGTGCAATATTAAAGAGCTACTATAGTGGCGACCTTTGGTGTCATTTTCAGAACCTAGTGGAATGCACCTCTCATGATTCATTATACGTGTACACAAAACATTTCGACCATGCTCTTCCAAATACACAAGCTGACTTGTGATAATGAAAACTCTACAGCATCTTAATGACATACAAAATACTTCTACATATTCTGTATTAGCAAAACGTTGGTTCACAAGTCGCTAATAGTTAATAGTTTAATACATAAACGGACGTTCACCACACCAAAACGCAAAGATAATACTATCGTTTCACTGTGTTAAGAAATTGGTAATTTGACGGTTGAAAAAAAAAAGGTCCTTGTTCCGCGTGCCGTTCGTGTGAACTTTACTGCACAACTCAACCAATAGGAGACTAAACAACATTCAGGCCAAATATACATTAAACCAGTGTTTCACAAACAGCAAATCCCCGGCAATGTCGAAATTTCATTTATAAATATTTTAAAATGTGATCCATACACTAAAAAATAGTTTCCGTAAAATTAAATGTATTTGAATTTTTTTTTGAAATACGGCTTTTCATGTACACGGAATCCTTTTTTTTTATCAAAATAAAGAAACAAAAAACATTGAGAAGTTCAGCCAAAAAAAATATTAAACGGAGACCTCGGGTTATTAAAGTTTGAAAACGCCTGGTGAATCATAATCTCGTTCTGAAGCTTTTTGATTGGATTAATTATAATCTCGGTCACCAGTTTGAAAATTTGGTTTATTAAGCACCTAAAATAGTAACAGTTTTTCGTCAACTTTTGTGGTTTGGAAGACATAATATGAATTATAAGCATTATAAGCATAACGCCATAAACAGTGGCATTTAAATCCCCTTCCCTAAAAAAAAAAACGCATCTTTCATTCAAAGAGCTTTAAGAGCAGTGAAATACACGGTCTAAAAACTTCTCAGTTCACAACGAACAAATAAATCTATCTTCAGTAGAAAAGCGTGGAACGTTTTTTGGCTATTTGTCTCAAGTCATACGAAAATAATATACGTGAACTGATTGATAGGTAACTGCAATGTTTTTCTGATATTGATTATTTTAATGGAGTTTGCATTGAGTGCACTGTCGAATGAGTTTGTAAAGTCATTAATGGATCGTTCACTGTTAATAAATTGTTCACGAGATAGTAGTTTAGTAACATGATGACAGAATCATCAAGCTAGGGAACTCCGAAACTAATACGAGTGTCTGCATTTAACATTATAGCATATATTGTTTTGCCCCTATAAAATCAACGAACCGGAGATTTTGTATAAACAATTAAAGACATTTGTTGTGTGTTGATAGAAGTATGTGAATATATTATACGGGAACCACCCTAACTCTTCTCGTGCCAGAATTAACATACATAATGATTAATAAAATATTACTGGGCAATAAATATTTTGCAAAGTAGCATTATCTTAAGATCCCACATTTTCAGTAAATGCTGACCGGTAGTGGGCGTGCCGGATCTGAGGTTTTGTTGTTGGCGTTCTATTATCGCAAAAAAAAGAGAGAGAAATAAAATTCATGCTCCACGCTATGAAGCTGAAGGCTTCTCAAATCCCAATATTTGGTCAGTCTTTGTAGCTAAGAGCGGGTAGTGGGTGGTGTTCACTAGTTGCATTCCAGCTAAGAACGGGCAGTGGGTGGTGTTCACTAGTTGCATTCCAGCTAAGAGCGGGCAGTGGGTGGTGTTCACTAGCTGCATTCCAGCTAAGAGCGGGCAGTGGGTGGTGTTCACTAGCTGCATTCCAACTTTAATTTATTATTTCAAAGATGTGAACGAATTGCGCAGATAGTCTTCCTGCAGCTTTACGAGAAATGTTTTTGTTAGTTTGTTTGGTTTGAACTACGAAGCCACACAATGGGCTGTCTGTGCACTGTCCAGCACGGGTATCGAAACCCGTTTCTAGTGTTGTAATTGTGCAGACATACCTCTGTACCGCTGGGGAGTGGGGCTGCGCAAAAACTAACAAATCTACAAACAAACAGTGGTGACCAGTGATACACAATTTACATTTGTTCTTTTAATAATTCTCCATTACTTGACCTTTCTAGTCGACTTTATATCAACAAGTTCAATGACAGCTGGATGGCTACAGAGGTTAAAATATCAGGAGGAAGGGATTGTTGTTGTTTGTTGTTATTTTGAATTAAGCACAAAGCTACACAATGGGCTATCTGTGCTCTGCCCACCACGGGTATCGAAACACGGTTTTTCGCGTTGTAAGTCCGCAGACATACCGCTGAACCACTGGGGGACAGAAGGAAAGGAATGATCATGATTATACGGTGCTAAACTGAGAATCTTCGACAGCATGGGATTGCAAATCTTCTTTTATACAGCTCACTTTATTATTTGAAATGCATAGCTTACGTGTTAAAACAAATTCAGGAGTGTTTAGCAAAATAAACAATTTGTTTAAAATTACTATTTAAAAAATAAGCATTTTTAAAATGATTGATTCTAAAAAATAAACGCATTGTTAAAAATCAATTTCTACAACATAAACGTATTTTAAAATAATTGTTTCTAATAATAAATGTTTTCAAAAATGATAATTTCCAAAAATAAACGAAATTTTATTATTGTTTCTTTAAAAAATAATGGCATTCTTAGGAATGATGGATTCTAGAAGCGTTAAAACGATAACGTACGGTACCTAACTACATAGTTTAATCCTTATTGCTATACAAACCATAATAATCTTTACTTAACGAACACTTTGTAGGAATAAGAGTAAGTCACAATATTTCGTCCTCGAACACTTTGTAGAGATAAGCATAAATAACGGTAATCTTCATTTAAAGTAAACTTTTGACGAATTAGGATGAATATAATAATATTTCTCTATTGAGTACTTTCTATGCATTAGAATAAATCGTAACATTACTGGACTCTTCTCACGGATTAAAATGAATTACAATAACCTTTATCTAATGTACATTTTCTACAGATTAATATAAATCCTAATGTTTGTCTACTGAATATTTTCTATGGACTAGAATAATTCTTAGTAATGTTGAGATCAAACAGTTTTAACAGGCCGTTTGGCATGTTAAAAACATAACATTTTTAACGTTAAATAATTCAATGAAAACATTTTATTTGTTTTAGCACAAAGTTGCACAATGGTTTATATGCACTGTCTGTCGTGGGGACCGAGTCGCGATTTTTAGCGTTATAAGCCCTGAAGATTGCCGATAAACCACAATGGAAAGGGAAAAAGTTTAGAATAGATATAATGAATTCAAATTATACGCATAATAGATTCCGAGATTTTAAAGGAACACCAAAAATTAGCATTAATGTCAATGCAACATATAATGTTATCCTCTTGTCATATAAAACTTCATAGTTTTCAAATGGGGAAATAAAAATTTATGAAACTTTAGATATGTGATTAACAGTCACATTAATAGTGGCATTAGTATAAAGTGCTTAAGTACACAAACTATTAAACAAACAATGATATCATCCATAGAATTAAGATTGGTTTCTGATTCTATTGCAAATTTACTGTCATCTGAACATTCGAAAATCCTTTGGAAGATTTAAAAGGAACACCTTTCGAGTTCAGTAATTTATGATCATCATTTTGGATTGTTGGGAAAAACATATAGAGAGGAACAGTGGATTAAATTTGTCCATTAAAAGAATGGGGCGAGGTAAAGCATTTAATGTTATGATGACAGAGAAAAATATACTTTGTTTAATCCGTGAGAAATAATTTATGTTCATTTTATGAGATTCATTTGGAAACTTCTTAAGGACTGTAATTATTCTTCGCCCTAATCAGCGAGTATGTTATGTCTAAATGACTTTAGGTCAGAAAGCATAGTTATTATTTAAGTATTTTGTACTGTATCTGACGATTAAAGGCCCGGCATGGCCAGGTGGGTTAAGGCGTTCGACTCGTAATCCGAGGGTCGCGGGTTCGAATCCCCGTCATGCCAAACATTCTCGCCCTTTCAGTCGTGGGGGCATTATAATGTTACGATAAATCCCACTATTCTTGGGTAAAAGAGTAGCCCAAGAGTTGGTGGTGGGTAGTGATGACTAGCTGCCTTCCCTCTTGTCTTACATTGCTAAATTAGGGATGGCTAGCGCAGATAGCCCTCGTGTAGCTTCGCGCGGAATTAAAAAATACAAACAAACAAACAATTTGACGATTATTGCCAAACGCTAAACTATTCCAAAGTTTCTCAAATATCTAACTTCAACCACGCATGACTTTTTCTTTTTTAAGGTATCACCAGCTTATTCACTATGCCAATCTTAGGAGTAACATTGGTTAAGCTTAATCATAATGTTGGTATATCACGTAAAATAACTTTCCAAGATAGGTTAAAATTTGTAGAAAGGCCGAATTTCATAAAACTTTTTCTGTTCCTAAATGTAAATATATGAAATAAATGACTTTTATCTCCGACATTTTCATCAAGTCTATTTCCTCTTGTTTATAAAAACATGGACAAAATTATATGTTGCTAATCACACAGCAAAACAGTAAGCTATCTGTGCTTTCTCTATTGTAGGGATCAAACTTCGAACTTTAGAGACTTCCTTAAGAGTCACTGGGGTAGGATGGAAAACATGGTCTGGAAAAACAAAAGACTAGGACAGCTGATGTTGTAAAACGTTACTTAATTTCGAAGTGAAAAGACCACGCCATTTAGACCTTATTGATTGCATCTGTCGATTCAAAATAAAGCTCCATGACACCAGTTTTAAAATGTTAACGCAGGAAAAGAAAAACATGGAGTTAGTTACAAATAATAAATCAGAAAATGCGCCATTTTTACAGCATGATCTTGAGATTAGCATCTAGGCTTTATCTGTGAACTCTGGATGAATTTCATTTGTTAAACTCCCCCACCCTCACCACACACATAAAATAACCTAAAAATAAAACCAACCAAGAGAGACAAAGAGAGAAAAAACTAAGCCAAATCGATATTAACCTAATACACTAATCAGGTGTTAATTGGTGAGTTTACTTTATACCATATCACAGAAAAGTGAGTTACAAACTGTCATAAAAAGACTGGTCCAAATATTCATAGTAAACAAGTACAGCCGAAGAAAAGTCAATCTTTCAGGTGTAGGGTTTTCGTGTGCGTGTAACGGTTACTGTAGAAACGGTGAGGGTAAAAATTTTTAAATTTATTTTTAAGTTTATATTAAAGGTCATTCTTCTTCTTTTTTTTTGAAACACCTTTCAGTAGCTATTACCGACTTTAAAAAAGAAACACCCACATCAAATCTGCACTGTTGTTTCAACGTGAGTCTGCCAGTCTAAGATACCAACAACACTTTGTTTACTGTTGTTCCAACATGACTTCTGATTCGCAGCCCTTCACATTAATTACTAGGCCACGCCTAGTTCACGTTACAAACACGAGAGTTATAACAGTACTATGTAAAAGTAATTTTAATGAAACAAATTCATATCGGCAAGTACTATTCAGAAAATAAAGTTTTTGTTTTTTCAGTTTAAGATAGCTGCACAATGGGCTATCTGCCCACAACGGATATCGAAACAAAGTTTCTTGCTTTGTAAGTCAGCAAACATATCGCTGTGCCACTGAGAAGAATAGGAAGAAATAATCGATAAGTATCACATATATTTAACTTGCACTATTTATCTTTTAAGCTATTGGACAGCTCCAATGGTTAGTTTTATTTCCATAAACATTTCATTCATTTACTTCCATTTCAAATCCTCAAAATATCATCTTTAAATCTTCCTCAACAATCACAATCAGTTTTTTAGCCTTCAGTTCTACTGACGTTGCTCTACTCTGTCAGACCAGTAAAACATTTTGTCTTCAATTCTGCTGACGTTCCTCTACTCTGTCAGAGCAGCAGAACATTTTGTCTTCAATTCTGCTGACGTTGCTCTACTCTGTCAGAGCAGTAGAACATTTTGTCTTCAGTTCTGCTGACGCTGCTCTACTCTGTCAGAGCAGTAGAACATTTTGTCTTTAATTCTGCTGACGTTGCTCTACTCTCTCAAACCAGTAGAACATTTTGTCTTCAATTCTGCTGACGTTGCTCTACTCTGTCAGACCAGTAAAACATTTTGTCTTTAATTCCGCTGACGTTGCTCTACTCTCTCAAACCAGTAGAACATTTTGTCTTCAATTCTGCTGACGTTGCTCTACTCTGTCAGACCAGTAAAACATTTTGTCTTTAATTCCGCTGACGTTGCTCTACTCTCTCAAACCAGTAGAACATTTTGTCTTCAATTCTGCTGACGTTGCTCTTCTCTGTCAAACCAGTAGAACATTTTGTCTTCAATTCTGCTGACGTTGCTCTTCTCTGTCAAACCAGTAAAACATTTTGTCTTCGATTCTGCTGACGTTGCTCTACTCTGTCAAACCAGTAGAACATTTCAGTTATGCATGTTCTTTCATAATCACGTATGGTATTCACGTCCGCCGATATCAAATATAAAGTTATAAGTATTTGAAATTCACAGCAGACTTATCATGGACAGCTAAGGAAAATTAAGCAAACACGTTATTAGCTTCAGCTAGATGTTGAATCAGGTAGGAAACAAATCTATACAAGAGGAAAAGATAAGCGAGAATAATCGTAGTGTCTGTACTATGTCAGAAATAAACAACAAAAACATACCAGTAATGTAGTATCCCACAATCCTAAGTTACCTACCTCAATCTATCGCTCCAATTATAAATTTCCAAAGTTGATTAACTCGGACTTATATTAACTAGTTATGAAATGGCAAAATCTGTAGTTCTTTCGACTTAATTGTTTACAAGTTTGGATAACGGTGCACAACTTCACAGCTGTTATTTCACATTCTGGCAAAATACGTTACAAAATAATCAAGTGAAATTCTTCTAAAACATGTTATTGGCTTGAACAAATATGTTTTAACACAATCTCTTATCCGAATGAAGGCAAATACCGCTCACAGAAAGGATTATCACTTAGTTGTTGTTGTTTTTTGTAGTTTAACAGTGAACTGCGACATTTTTTTTTAAATTTTAGGCCTAACATTATTTTCTCGTTTTTTTCATTAACCCTCCTTGTCTTGGAACACACACACATACACATATATATTTGTTTTGTCGTGTATGGTTACCGTTTTCTTCTGTGAGCTGCATTGTCAGTTTACTTTAGGCCTAATGCTATTTTCTAGTGACCTATGTCACAACTTTCAATAAGCCTAACGCTATTCTCAAGTGAACTATGTCAGTACTATACTTTAAACCTGACACCATTTTCCTGTTTCTTTATTATGCCCTCTTTGTCCGCAAGTATCATTTCCATCCAATGGATCATATATCTAACATGTATTAAGAAACTACCAAAACGTCAGTATTGAACGTTTGAAATGTGAACTCGAAATGAAATTAAAAAACAAAACAAAAAACGTTACTATAATCAAAAGTATTGATTCTGTTGCGTCAATAATTTACCGTTACCATAATCAAAAGCTTGATAAACTCAAGTTAAAAAATTACCTTTACCCTCATTGCGAATCTCTGTTAAAAAGACACAAAAATATCTTCAGTACCCATTTCTATTTGTCAAAACAGTCTTCTAGAAAAAAATGCTTTAATTTCTATATGCCTAAACAAACCATTCGCTTCATATTATGAAAGACATATAAAACCTTACCTCAGAATTACCTTAAACATTCATCAAAACTGGAATTCGTCAAAAGAACTCTAATCAGTTTGAGCAAATGATCGCAACGAATACTTCCCTGTAATAATGACTTCTTCATATATAAAGTTGCCTGACCCCTTCCCCAAAAAAACAGACAACTTTATTCAGCTTTTTGCACGATTTCTTCAGTTGTCTCTCTTCTTTTTGTTAAAACGTGTGTTCACGCTAACCTAAATCAACTTCAATTGCAGGCTTTAAAGTGATTAAAATCCAAAATTCTAGTATTATCTTAAAATGATCGAGTAAAAATCATGCACAAAAATGAATATCTAATGATGATGAAAACAAAGATGATAAAAACAAAACTAGTTTGAATAAAAAGTCCAGATTTCTACCTACTCCCAGGGATCACAACCATTTCAGAGAAAAACAACTGAACAGATTTGATTATTGTGAACACAACAAATAAAAACAATCACTTTTCTCCTGAATTATGCATGTCTCAAAGATCTAACGATGTCAAAACTCCTCAATTATATGGTTATTTTATAATGCCTGAAATTATAGCTAGCAATTTTCTGATTTGATGTTTTACCCGTGTGTAACTTCTACTTCATCATATATACAGACGTGTATGGGTGTGCATAAGTATTTTTCTTATCGCAAAAGCATAGCTGGCTATCTGCTGTTTGCACCGAGTGGAATCGACTTACAGATGTCCCATCAGAAAACGAACCATCAAAATATTTATCTAGAAACTTCAACATTGTATCCAAATAGTCAAACAAATAGTTCGGTTATGACATTACTACCTTTCTTAAAATTCAAAATGATCATTCTTCCAGAACTTTCCTGTCTTGTCCTATCCTTGCTCAACATTTAAGTCTGCTACAAAAGTAACCAATTTTTGGTTCAACAACGCTATATACAGCATAACAATGGGTAGCCAATTTACCCTGGCCCGACATTGACGGGCGGTTTTTGCGCTCGACTCGCAATTTCAGGGTCGCGGGTTCGAATCCCCATCCCATCAAATGTGCTCTCTCTTTCAGTTGCGGGATATCATTATGTGACGTTCTATCCGACTATTCATTGGCGAAAGAGTAGTCAAAGATTTGATGGTAGGTGGTGATGACTAGCTAGCTGCCTTCACTACACTCTTTCACTATTAATTCATAGATGGCTAGAGCAGACAGCTCTCGTGTAGCTTTGCGCAAAATTCAAAACCAAACCAAACAAATTTGACCCCGTGCTTTATAATTTATTTGTATTTTCTATTGAACGACACTACGTTGTTCCTCGTATACATCAGCTATCTACGTTGATTACGTATTTACGGGTTTTCGACTAATAACGAATTAAATGTTTGTAGAAAAACACTATTTTATAAAATTTACGTTATTTTACATAGATCGGGTTATATCTTCTCCAGGAGTGTTTATTGTAAGACTATATACATCAATAGTCACGTACCTTATAACTTCGTTCATCCCAACCACCAAAAGATAAACATTTCTAAAAAAAACTTTAATTTCTAATGCTATAACTAATTAATATTCTCGACACGTTCTACATTCAAAAATCTAACAAAATCTTGTTTTATTCGAAACAAAAAACTTCCTAAACCTACCGTCCAAAGATACAACAGTTACAAACATTATCAATGTAATGCCCTAGATAATTTAAACTTTATCAAAGACACCAAAAGCGGCTCTTTACCATACATACCACGTGTTTCTCAGGCTTCTAGAAGATTACAGTTTAACCTATGTAAAATACAGATTATTAATATAATAATTAGATTAATTCCAAATTCGATACACTTATAAACGACCACAACCTTTTCAAAATAAGCGAGACAAGTCTTACAACATTTCCTCTCATTGTTTCATGGAGAAAGCGAAAACTGGGATTGGGGGGGGGGGGGGTAAGTGAATCAAGTGACTTCTGGTAATAAAACGTATATGCTAATTTTTCACTCCGTTTATTCAACAATGGTGTTTCACCTTATTTCTCATTGTTTCATTTTCACACCGTTATATTTTCAAATGTAATTCTATAACATTCACTCGTACGTTGTACCTAAAAAACGTCAAATAAACTTGTATTTTGTCTTTTTTGTCTTCTTGTTTTTTTCTTCCTTTGTTACCGTTTTATAATTTCATTTATTTAGAATAAAGGACAGTTGTGGTAATCCTAAGCAAGTTAATTAAGTACAGTAATGAAAGGGCGTTCGAAGAAAATTGAAGTAAGATTTGATTATAACAAATTGGACAGAAACAAGAAGAAAGGATACGATTTTGAAACAAAGAAAGCATTATATAATGAAATAAAAAATCCATCACCATGAATAATGTTTCAAGTATTGTTCATAAATGTTCGGATTCTATACTTTCCAAGTAGCAACTGTGAAATGCGCAACTTTACTGAGATCCAACCAAGGGGGTATTGAGCTGAAGTGTTGGATTTGCTAGGGATTTACAGTCTAGTTAAAGTTCTACCTATATTCCCGAGACGGCCTTGTCACACTAATCTCATTATCAGAGGAAGGAAAGCAGTCTTTCCTGTGTGTCTACTTCTGCATGTGTCCAGCATGCCAGATGTCATGGTAAAAGACTTAACGATTTATCCAGAGTATTGGTTCTTCCACAAGCAGACACCATTGCACGACACCTGACCCATATTCTCAGCCTGAGAGATGGATTAGCGCTCTTCAAAGACTACTACATCCTGCTTTCGTAAAATGTCTAACTAAATGCAGAAAGTTTTAACTAAGTTTTAGAATATTTTCCAAAATAAAGAAATATATTTTCTATATTTTGAAAAGAATACAGTCAAGATGATTGCACGTTACATATTTTATTTTTCTTTGAAGTGTAAGCACAAAACTACAAAATGGGCTATCCGTACTCTGTCCACGACGGGTATCAAAACTTGGTTTCTAACGGTGCAAGTCCGCAGATATACCACTGTACCACTAGAAGGGGGGGCACATATTTTGGAACAAAACTGTGTCACGCATGAATTACTGAAAATGTTCTGACTTATGTTTGTATTTTTACATGAATAGAAGATATAATCTTTTGGTTTTGATTTGTTTTGAATTTCGCATAAAGTTACACAAGAGCTATCTGCGCTAGCCGTCATTAATTTAGCAATGTAAGACTAGAGGGAAGGCCGCTAAGTCATCACCACCCACCGCCAACTCTTGGGCTACTCACTTATTAACGAATAGTGGGATTAACCGCACTGCTGAAAGGGCAACCATATTTGGAGCGACGGGGATTCGAACCCGTGACTCTCAGATTACGAGTTGAGTGCCTTATCCTCCTGGCCATGCCGGGCCTAATCGTTTGTTAATCATCTGTTACCAAAACATATCTCATTTCTTGATTACTGTAATAAAAACTTCCCCTCCTCCTGGATTGCACTCAAACATAAATCAAATCGCAATTGAAAATATTAATTATAACAGTACAAGGGAAGAGCTCCTAAGTAGGAAAACAGGGGAATAAATTAAACATGTGATTTATAAACGACGCGGTTTGACCTCGTGAACTTTAATACGTAAATATAAGAAAACGTATTACAACAGCTTCTTCAATTCGCATTTCGCAGGAGCAATACTTAATTAACGAGACGATCCCAGTTCTTGGGGTAGATAGTGCATTGTTTATTAGTGACATAAGTCCAGTTATTGGAGTGCACAGTGTAATATCTACTATGAAGATGAACCTAGTTCTTAGGTGATTTAACGAAGGTCCTGATAAAGAGATAGATGAACCTAGTTCTTGGGTATTTTAATGCAGTACCTGATAAGGAGATCTACCAAGTCCTTGGGTGTTTTGATGTAGTACCTGATAAGGAGATGTACCAAGTCCTTGGGTGTTTTGATGTAGTACCTGATAAAGAGATGTACCAAGTCCTTGGGTGTTTTGATGTAGTACCTGATAAAGAGATGTACCAAGTCCTTGGGTGTTTTGATGTAGTATTGATAAGGAGATGTACCAAGTCCTTGGGTGTTTTGATGTTGTACTTGATAAGGAGATGTACCAAGTCCTTGGGTGTTTTGATGTAGTAACTGATAAGGAGATGTACCAAGTCCTTGGGTGTTTTGATGTAGTACCTGATAAGGAAATGAATCTTTTTCTAAGATTTTTTAGTGTATTATCTATTAATGAGATTAACCTAGTTCTTGTCTTTTTTAATGTATTACCTGTTAATGAATGAACCCAGTTCTAGGACACCAAAATAACGTATGAAGTTTCAGTATTCTATAATTCAAATTTTTTAAAACCTGAATGCATAAAACATGTCATTTTCACACATTTACAAATATCGATATCGAAGACATTTTTACTAATGGCGGCATCACAGACAGACAATTTTTAAATAATCCACCTTTCTAGACGTTGGAATTATTTGTACCTCTACATGAAGCACGACACATTACTATTAACACACATGGCCTGGCATGGCCAAGCGCGTAAGGCGTGCGACTCGTGATCCGAGGGTCGCGGGTTCGCGGCCGCGTCGCGCTAAACATGCTCGCCCTCTCAGCCGTGGGGCGTATAATGTTACGGTCAATCCCACTATTCGTTAGTAAAAGAGAAGCCCAAGAGTTGGCGGTGGGTGGTGATGACTAGCTGCCTTCCCTCTAGTCTTACACTGCTAAATTAGGGACGTCTAGCACAGATAGCCCTCGAGTAGCTTTGTGCGAAATTCCAAAAAACAAACAATACTATTAACACAATATACACAAATGCGTCAACTTTCCACAACATGGGATTATTTCTTTTGTATAAAGCAGGGCACTTGAAACTATCTGGACCTCCGTGTAAGGCATGACTTATCATTGTAATTATGAAAGTGACCCTTTAAGATATAAAATACGGGGATTCTGGCAATCAGTAAATACCACATTAGATTGTTAGGTTTCTTTAATTATTTATTATTTTGGATTGCAGGTAGAAACTGTTATTTCTATACAGATATAGATGGCAACAAGCAAACATTTGTTTTCTGTTCACTAAACCATAAATTACAGATATTTTTTGTACGAATATTTGAATGTTCGCAACAAAAAAACACATAAACACATACTAAAGCTGAGATTCCCGACTATGAGACGATATCATTAATATGTAAACCTTTTAGCATTAATATCTAAACCTTATTTTTACCTCATTTTAGACTGGTTAAGCTCACGCGACGCAGTTCTTACCCCTCCCCCCCGTGATTAAACTGAACAAAAAGAAAAAGACCAACTGTCTTCACACTCATCATTCCTTTCATAAAACTATTAACGTCAATTCTTGTTATAAAAAGTTCAGTATGTTTTTCTATGTGTTAAGAAATATCTGTGGTATAACTAACCACGTTGACCTTTTGATAGGAAACATTTTAAATGAATAGTCTAGCCTTACCCTAATGCACAAGCTTTGATACAATCAACTATCAATTCTGAATTAAGTTTGTTTGTTGATCGTTAAGAATAAAGTTACACAATGAGCAATCTGTCTTCCGACCACTACGGCTATCGAAATCAGGTTTCTATGTCCGCAGACACTAGGGAACTTTAGCTTAAGACTCAGACAAAGAAACATCCACTTTCTTATATATTAGGCAAACCAAGAGCGTTTGTCATGTACGTTGGCCTTGGCAACCAAAAAAAATGATTTAGTTTAATGATAATTTACAGAAATGCTTTCCTATAATAAATGCAATTCGTACATCATCACTATTTATATTTTTGAATAATGAGGTCACAACAGTTTATACAGAAGCACCCACTGTCACAACAGTTTATTTGGCATCGACCCGTATCCCGACACATTAATCATTAGGTCAAGCCTAACCTCTTAGAAGCTATTGTCAATACCCATAACATCTTATTCTAACTATAATCTAATCAGTGCTTAGAAAGACAAATTTCCAATTGTACCTTATCGTACTATCAAAATAATTCTGAATTTGTAACAAGAAGGAATTTTCAATAGCTGCGTCTGTAATTACATCTTAAAACAGTTAAGAAATGGAGCTACGAGTTAAAAGTTTGTACTTGAACAAAAACAAAAAACAACAACAAATAAACCCAGAACCATTCTATGAGTCACTATCACTATGTCGTAGCTGAAAATGAAAAAAAAACAAAAAACACCACTAAACAACAACAAATAAATAAATATGATCAAGTTAAACCTTAAAAAGCAAAATATTTCATCATAATTAATTACATTTTAAAATATAACTTCCCATAAGATACTGAAAATACACGAGCGTTTTTATATTTAACTTAAAATACTTACAGAAAAATAAATTAAACCACTACGCTAGCAAAATCTATCAATTACGAACTGCTAGACACTCAAGGTAGGTAAGCATCTCTGTTTTAGAGTAAAGTCACATCGGTCTATTTGTTGCATCCACCATAGGGCATCGAATTCCGGATTTGGGCGTTGTAAGTCCGTCAATTTGTCGCTCTTCCACCGGAGGACATAAAACGTCAGCGAAGATTTTAAGTTAGAAATGCATATCGTGATTTTATAAAAAAACAAAACAAACTCACAGTTAAAAGGCTACAGAGGTTAACATTTAAGCTGAATCATATCCATTTCAAGAAACTGTGCAACTAATGAGTAATCGTGTATTTCAGAACTCACTAAAGGGTTATATTTCGTTTACTATGAAACCGTTTAGAATTATTGTTATATTTCGTTTAACATGAAACAGTTTTGGATTAATGAGTTATATTTCGTTCACCATGAAAAAGTTTAGAACTATTAGTTATGTTTCGTTTACCATGTAGGGTTAGGGTATAACTTCTGAAACCCTATAAAAGTATAATTTCCGAGTAGGGTTAAGGTATAGCTTCTGAGACCTGTACAGGTTTAAGGTATAACTTCTGAAACTCCTATAAGGTTGAGCTATAACCGAACCTGACTGTGTACTCCGACCAGCAACACTCGGCACTACACCGCACAGTTCAGCTTTAAACCGAATAACAGAACTAACTACCACCCTTATAACGCACCCTAGTCTTGAGATAGACCTCTCCAGT
This sequence comes from Tachypleus tridentatus, assembly GCF_004210375.1. Classification (NCBI taxonomy): domain Eukaryota; kingdom Metazoa; phylum Arthropoda; class Merostomata; order Xiphosura; family Limulidae; genus Tachypleus; species Tachypleus tridentatus. Next base: position 59,563,925 of record NC_134826.1, on the reverse strand, counting down.
TGGTTAGCAGTCATCGTATCCACCTGCAATTATTTACCAAGCCTCAACATTAAACACTGGTTGTTTGTCTTCAGTTTCACAAGTTAGCATTTTTACTAACCACTACACATACCTGATGCCTTTCTGCGATCCACGTGAAACGTTTTCAAGGATAATTTTAAACAGGGACATAGAAGATAATGATTGTCGGTTTATCTTACTGAAGACATTAATAGAGATAATAATAATGAAAATTACCTTTAAGGGGTTGTTATAATATATCTAATATACTGCTCAATAACCCATTACAACATTCATTCAAAGAATGCATATAGCTAATGATTAAATAATTATCGTGATAAAAAAAAACTTCATCATTTTCATTTGTTTAGGACGAACAGCGGTGTAATTTTTTGCGTTCAACGATTCGGTCTATGTAACACTTACCAACAACAAATACAAAGAGACACAACATACACACAGTTGACACATACATAATTACAGCGATTGTAGGTTTCTGCTAGCGTCTGTGCATGCACTTCGCGAGCTCTGAAGATCACAACAGACAGACCACACGTGAAGTTTGTGTGATTCATTGCTACTTGCATTTGAAACTTATCGATTCTGTCACTGTTGGTTTTCTAATTGATGGGGTTAAAGTCTGTGTCTGGAAAAAGAACCAAAGACATTGCATTAAAGAAGAAAAAATGTTAACATTGATTTCATTTTGTCACTGATCCACAATGTGCAGTGTATACAGTAAACATATTTCATAGGAATATAAAACAAAAAAGAGAGAAGATAAAAAGTAGTGAAAAAAAACATGTTCAATGGTGTTTTTCTCCATTGTTATTTTTAGTCCTAACAGTATTAGCAATTAATGTATATATATATATACACACCGTGTCAAGTGCCTTTTTATATGAAAGTACAAACTTCAAATACGATCGTATATCATTCCTGGCACACAAAAAACAATCAAGGTATCTTATTCATACTAAGTGCTTTCGTACTGGTGCGTGCGTTATATTAGTTCTTTATAATTACCATTTTCACATTACAATGTTCCTTTTTTTAACTAGTGAAGCCTACAGTCACCAGAAAAACAATACATTAAAATTCACTGAGAGCGATCGTGATTTGTGTAGTTCAGTGGAATTGGATTTTTAGAGCAAAGACACACATTAGGTCGTTTGCACTCTGTTCGTCGCAGGGATTCTAATCCCCGATTTGAACATTATAAGCCCCTTAACGTACTTGCTGATCCACCGAAGGGTTGTTATTAGGTTCGAACCACCGTCACACAAAACATGCTCGCCCTATTCACCCGTGGGGGCGTTATAATGTGACGGTCAATACCACTATTAGTTGGTAAAATGTAGCCCAAGAGTTGGCGGTGGGTGGTGATGACTAGCTGCCTTCCCTCTAGTCTTACACTGCTGAATTAGGAATGGCTAGCACAGATAGCCCTCGTGTAGCTTTGAGCGAAAATTCAAAAAGAAAAAAGAAAAAACAAGTTTCAGGAACTTGAAGGACCAGTCTAGTGGGATTAATGTGTACATATTTCTAGAAAGGTTACCTTCATTCTAATACAAATCCATGTCCGTAGACTCGAGTCGTGATTGAAAATTTCTTAGCTTTATTAACACACATAATCCCATGGAAAATCACGTTTCAAATTCGCCGTAATTTCAAAGCTATTTAGGCTTCATCGATTTTAACACAAATCTTCGCTGTAAGGAACTTTTGTCAACAAATTAAGTAAATAAAAGTTGCATAAAAAATGAAGAAAGGTGACAGACGAGTTTTAGCAATTAGTGTATTGGAGCGATGTACCCGAGGATATTAAGTTTGTGTCCCGTTGCCGTAACAAAATATTTTGGGGACATGTTCACTTTAATAATAGTGTCGCTCCAATCACACTATTCGGTCAGGCAAGACCACCAATAGGTGACGTAGTTTGAGTTCTGTAATCAATTAGGGCTAGAACTGAGAATAATCTAGTCGGTGCTTTACCGTACAGAACGTATTATCTGAATCAAATTTAAAAGTTTTAAACAGTTTAACTCTGGGTAAAAATCATAAACAAAGTTGTTTGTTTTTGTTAAGCTCAAAGGTACACAATGTGCTCTACACACCGTAGTATCGAAAGTTTTAAGAGTTCAGTTACATGTCCTCAGACTTCACGATGAGCCATCGTGGGGGAGGAGTGGGGAGGAATGACAGTAAATAAACAGCTATTGTTCTTTACTGTTTTAAGTAATGTTTTATATCTATAACAAATGCCGCTTTTGACAAGACAAAGAATCTCTTAATAACATACTGACACGTAAGAAGAATGACGGAGATATATATTACTAAGGAGTTTAACAAGCACGTTCAATCTCTTTCATAGTTCGGCACGAAAGTCGATTTCCTTTAACTATCGTTTAAAAACTACAAAGCCTGTCTGAAAAAAGCCCGGTAGTTTCAGTTAAACCGCTATCTATTCTATAAAATGTATAGAGTCGCATTAATCAACGTGAAATGCTATAAATATGCCTAAATTCGTAATGAATATGTCTCTGTATGTGTGTTTTGAGCCAATATCATCTAAGCATTTTTCTCACTAAATGTACCTTTTATAAACTGGAAAGACAACCAGCATATTAGGTTACAAGACATTCTGAAGTTAAAATTAATGCTAAATTAGGAAACATCATAAACATGTTAAAGAGGTGGAACAGTTTAGAATTTCGCGAAAAGTTACACAAGGGCTATCTGTACTATCCATTTATAATTTAGCAGTGGTAGACTACAAGGAAGGCAACTACAATCAACACCGCTCACTGGTTACTCTTATACCAAAAAATAGTGGGATTTATCGTAACATTACAAGGCCCCCGCGGCTTAGATGGCGAACATGTTCCGTGGAGAGGAAATTCAAACCAGTGATCCGAGGATTGCGAGTCAAACGCTCTAACTACCAAATCATGCCAGGTCTAGGTGGAATGAAATATGTTGTGTTATGATCATCTTTCATACCTAAAATTCAGTGCAATACGGCAGGAACAATAGAAAGGTATTTCATTTTTTCTGGCACACGTACGTACACGTGACATTGTTACGACTTTAAGAAATGTTCATCTGAAATATTGTGTTATCAAATACACCAAGTTTTACCGAAGTCTTGATTATTTCTTTGAAATTATCTCTACGAATAGAGACACTGAAGGGAGAAAAAAATTTCAAACACCACTAAAAGACGACTATATATAGCCCATGAAAATAAATAACACAAAAGCGGAATCTCCAATTTGTGTTCCTTCTACACTAGTTTCGTTTGTAATTTAATTGCTTCCTCCAGTAACATATTATATTAAAACAACAGAACCACTTTTTCACTAACTGGAGCATGTGCGATCCATCTACCTCTCTCTCATATACCTCCGTGAATCAGCGGTAAGACTGAAGGCTACAAAATCAGTTTTGATACCTGTTAATGATAGGCACAGCACAAGTAGCCTATTGAGTAGCTTTGTAAACAAACTACCGATTTTGAAAAAAAAAATCGACACACGTGGTGAGCAGAGCACAGACAACCCATCGATAAAATGATATAATTAAAAAAAAAGCCAAAGCAACCCGAATAAATGTATAAAACTCGACATAAATTATTTTCACTCCACCATCCGTCTGCAGCTTCAACGAATTTGATGCCATTTTACACATGATGATTAAATCACCTTGATTAAGAAAAATACCTACAACATTGTAAGACTGATCAATACATCAGACAAAATTCAGAAAAATCAGTAATGAATGTCCTGAAAAATCTATGATAGACCAAATTTGTCCCAGTGATTACCGTGCCAGACTGTTGAATAAAGCTTCTGTGCTAGTTCTTCAACTGTTGCAGCACAATCTTTATCAAGTGCAGCAAGTCATCATTAAACTCAACAAGACCACCTGAAAGTAGCGAATCACTTAAGCTGTAGTCACCTGATCTGAACTTTTGAAACCACCTTCAATATTTTCTTTCTTTGGGAGACTCCGCACCATAAACACTTTGAATGTTTTGTGTAGCTTCTGCTTCATTTTTGCCTTTTTTGAAACTCAAAAGCACCATATGCTTAATGTGGTCATCAGACAAAAACATCTTCATAAGAGTTTATTTGATTAATGATCTGAAAAACTGGAGTTTGGTTAGTTTCTTTTATTTATCTGAACATTTTTATACACGTTTAAAGCCGTCTACAAAGACAGAAATGATAATGCACTTTCTGTATTAAATTTTCGGACATTACTTATGTGATGACCTGATATATTGTGAACCGTGATGTTCGTCCGAAAGTTTTTCTGTCTCCTGTATGAAAAGCTGTGCACGCAGGCATAACTCAACATTCATTTCTAAAATGACGGGAGAACAAGTTTGAACAATATTGATGTCAAATTGTATTTCGTAGCAGGATATTCTACACAAAATGTAATATGAATAACAAAAATGTAAATTTACTGTTATTGCTGAGCGGCTCTCAGTATGACTGAAATGTTCAACAATTACTCTTCACAATGGGCAGTAAAAGTAGCTCAGAACTTTGGCTCTGGATTGTTTGTTTAGAATTTCGCGCATAGCTATTGGAGGGCTTTCTGCACTAGCCACCCCTAATTTAGCAGTGTAAGACTAGAGGGAAGGCAGCTAGTCATCACCATCCACCGCCACCTCTTGGGTTACTCTTTTACCAATGAATAGTGGGATCGACCGTAACATTATAACGCCTCAATATCTAAAAAGGCGAGCATGTTGGTGCGACGGGAATTCGAACTAGCGACACTCGGATTGTGAGTCGAGTGCTTTAACCACCTGGCCATGCCGGGCCTAATTGGCTCTGGATAAAACCAAGTGTGTAACATAAGTAACCCTTTTAAAGTCTATGAAATACGTATTTTAAACTGATAGATTAGCTTTTCCAGTCACGAGGAACGGGTAATTTTGTTAGATCAACTTCTGTCGCTGGGGGCGGGTACTTTTGTTTGTTTCTAAATGATCTAACTGCTCTTCTTGATAAAGATCGCTCCTCTTTAAAAATATATCTTGATCTAACCTACTTTCACCTTTGTCATATTTTCAAAAAAAAAAAAAAGCGTAAATGGAAATAAAGTAGTGTTGTTTTCATTTTTCTCAAATTCCTTGCTTTTAGATTCTACCATCAATATCAATCACTATATACTGCTTCATCCGAAGTACTTCGGGTTGGGGACAAGGTATTTGGTACCGCCTGCCCCTTAGTTTTTCGTTTGTTTGGCGATAGCTACAAAACGGATAAGAATAGATTTACATAATTAGAACTGGGAACAAGAGACAATGTGTTTGGTACCGCCTGTTCTCTTGCTTTTCATCTATTCATTAATGACTGCGAAATGGATAAGAACAAAGCTTAGTAGCGTCTACCTTTTGTTCGGTGATAACTACGGAACTAATGTTTGTTTATGATTATGAAAAAGGTAACGTCTACTAAGATATGACGTTGCATTACATACCGAATACAGAACAAGAAATATATACAAATATCAAATAATGAGCTATTGTAATCAGGCTTCGGTTAAACATGTTGAATAGTCACCGTATACGCCACTGAGAGTATAAAATGTCGTTCACGCTACGAAATAAAGGTAGATTGGTTTTTGATTCTTCTCTCCATCAAGTATATTTCATCTTGTAAACAGACTATTTGTAGAAACAGATGATTTGAGAAATAAAGAATGTGGGAAAATTAAACACGAACACTCTGAAGAAAACAAATCTGATAAAGCTTGTTTTTCTAAGTTAGTTTTAAATACTTCAAAACTATAACCAAAGTTTAGCACCAAAACTAAGAAGTGTTCGACATACTGTTGTAAACTTTTAATTTAAGTCTTTGCAAGAAGGCACATGACGCAATGTCGAGAAATTTGACTGAAGTTAAGAACTTAAAGATTTTACGTAAAACATAGAAACAAGAGAACGATATCAATACGGTAATCGGTGAAGCAGTTATCACATTAATTGTTTCAGCGCCAGCTAGTCATAATTATTGCACCGGCGATTGAAATAATAAGAAACGTTTGTGTTTGCGAATTCTTGAAACTTCTGTTCAAACATTATTTGTGAAGTTAGGCCTACAAGTAAACGCAGCCTGAAAACGTTAATCATTTATTAAAGAAATAAACTGATTCGTTCTCGTCACCTGGAATGGATTTCGCATCATTTTTACCAAGTAATCCAAAATAACCAATCTAACAATATAAAACATTATAACTATGCACGATAGCCATATGTCCAAGTTTCTTTACGATTTGAAAATGGAATGTCGTGTATCAGGTAAAGCATAATAGCCGAACTTGGTTAAGAAACAAATACTAGATTGAAATTTAAGCACAAAGCGCAACCAATAAAAATAATTTTCGTGAAACCGATTGTTAATTACCACTAATAAACAGTTAAATGGATTAATCTTCAAAGTCAACATTTTATTATTATTATTTAACTAGTTGTTGACCTTATTGCTGGGTGGTCATAACACGTCTTTTTTTTTCTATACGTTGTTTCAGCACAAAGCCACAAATTGTTTCATCTCTATCCCAGGAAACTTAATGTTCACCACTGGGGATGGAAGAATCAAGTAATATGCATTACACAGTTAAAAAGAAAGGAAAATTTAAATCGCAAGAAACATTTTTATCCTACAAACTACTTGATGAAGTTATCATTTTAAAGTTATGTGACCGTTCTGTTGCATAGCCTATGTTTAATTAGAATAAACAGTTTACCTGTGTTTTTGTTTTCTTATAGCAAAGCCACATTGGGCTATCTGCTGAGCCCACCGAGGGGAATTGAACTCCTGCTTTTAGCGTTATAAATCCGTAGACATACCGCTGTACTAGCGGGTAGGCTAAACAGTTTACAAATAAGCAAGTTGTGAATAATATATTTAGGAACATAACCTTAATGAATTTAGCTTATTTAAGCTACAAAATAATTGGTTACTCACCCCCTTCTCACTTAGACTTGTAGAATTATTAGTGGGGCACGTACGGAATTACTGTATTTAAAAAAAAACGTTTTTTTTCTAAACTATCTAAACATTAAGTTACTAGAAGTCCATGACTTCATATTACTGATTACAGATGTAGTTCACAATGTTCTTTACATAGAAATTTGTCTCCCGATTGGTAAGCAGCAAGTCCACCGACTCATTCAGATCCATCGTTCCTTTTAGTATGCAAGTTATCAACGATAGCCGGTCAGCAATACTGGACTATCCACCTCCGTTCTCTCCACATATAACAAAATATACCAGTATTCTCTGTTGTTTCCTCAAGATAAAACCTCCAGGTGTTTTTTAGCCTACCCTTTTTTCTCTTTCTCCGTGGATTTCAGGACAGGGATTGTCTGGTAATGTTCCATGTGAGATTCGCTGTAAGGTACGGCAAATGTGAAGTTACGTTCTTTTCAGAATATCTTCCTCGATAGGGTCTCTTCTCATAACTCAATGTTACTGAAGCTTCCTGACCAATCAATGTGAAGAATCCTACATAGAACGTATTCTAATGAAAGTCTGGGTCTTATTCATTATTGCTCTTCTTACTCCCCAGGATTCCGAGCGATAAAGGAGTGCTTATTTGACAAGTGAATTTAATATGCAGATCTTAGTAAGTTTACTGTCTAACAACCCTATAATTTGATGTTCCATTTATCAAAGTGGACAGAAAGCAAGTAGCACGTTGAGTAGCTGTGTATTAAAAACAATAATAACGTAGGAAACAAAATTTAGAGTAATTTAATTCAACTTATTTTATCTGCATTTGTTAGTATTTTAATAGACAAACAAAAGCAGCATCAACATAAAACAACTCAATATGCAATATGTCATCTCACCGGTAATGAACGATTTAACACAAGATAGTAACTTACGTTTAGTAAATATTACTCAAACATTTCTTCGGCACGTTTCACACAGTATTGAGTTGTTTAATGAGGAAGAAACAGTTGTTTTTGGTCGACAAATAAATGCTACAAAATATTTTCAATTGAAAAATAAATATTACGCCCAGTTTGACTCATTTCGTTTGGATGGTTATAGCTTTATTTAACTTTATTTTATACTATGCCCTCTAACCACAGGGCTTGGCATGGTCAGATGGTCAAGGCGCTCGATTAGTAATCCGAGGGTCGCGGGTTCGAATCCCCGTCACACCAAACATACTCGCCCTTTCAGCCGTGCAGATAGCCCTCGTATAACTTCGCGCGAAATTCAAAATAAACCAAATCTAACCACAGAATTTTCTTAGAAAATTCTATTTAAATACTTAATAAATGAAATCTCCAATCTATAGAAAACAATCACTGACTCTGTCAAGCAAATTGAGGAAAGAAATTATCAGTGGCCTTATCACGTAAACTCGAGAACGAGATTATCTTTGACCTTATAAAGAAGCTTAGAACATTGTGATAGACAACTGACATAATTTAGAAAAGCCCAATTCTGACCGGATAAAACTTTTTTTTTTTTTTTTACAAACATGGTTGAATTTAAGATTTGGACTTAGCTAGAGAGATTTCTTTCCTCAGATACGGATCGAACTGGTAAGTTAAAATTTGATCTAATTTCTAGCAAACATAAAGTCAGACCTTTTATTGCTTAGAGCAGAGGTTTTCATACTTTTGTAACCTAGATATCCCTTTTTAATTTACATTTTATCGCTTATTCCCAGACCTTTTGATGTTTTTCGTTTTGAAGGAAATATATTCCTTGTACATGAAAAGCTGTACTCCAAAATTACTCGCGGATCCCAGTTTGAGAAACACTGGTTTAGAGTACATTTGACTTAAATGGTGTTTAGTCGCCCAGACATTGATTTGTGTAGTCGCGCTCATAGAACGGGCATGTAAAACTAGAACTTTCTTTGAACAGTCAAGTTATCAACTTTTTATATCTTTTACTACCGGAGGGGTACACACACACGATACACTGTTCTTGAGTAATCAAGTATTTTCCTGTTGCTATACCCAGTGTAAATGTAAATAAGTGAATTAATTCGTTTTGTATATAAAATACTTCGGAGACACGGAAAGACAGATGGGGAGACTTTATTGCCACCTCCAATACTAATGCAGTCCATTAAATTAAACTAATTTCATTTTATATTTGACTCCAAAACACGTCTTATTGTCCCTTCCCAATTAACAAAAATCTGGTGCTAGAACTGGATTCGAACAGTAATTGATGAAATGATTGACGATATTTGTTTAAAATTTGTATGTGATTCGTATGTTATTAAAGAGCTATAAAGAACTATGTTGTGGACCCATAAGAAATTCGACAGTTTCAAAAAATGTGTTTTAAAAACCCAGTGGTGTCTATGGACCACAACGGTAATTACAGGTTCGATTTCTTTTTGCTTTTTTGCATTGATGGACCTTACAACCGTGTTTCATTGCTGTCAAATTGTATTTTGCGTTTTTACTGTTCACGTGGTTAAATAAATAAAATTGTAAGTTGGCTAAATAATTTAAGTGATATGACAATAAGATAGTGTTTTTAACAATTATTTCTCAGTCTTATTATATACTACTTTTTTATATCTAATCCATGTTTTTTTTTCTATGCAAGCTATTTACTGACCACGACTAGGATCAATGACAATTAGCAACAGTACTTTATTAATTTTCTTAAGTATCTAACATACGTTTTCCTCTGCAAGCTATTTACTGACCACGGCTAGAGTCAAATGACAACTAGCAACGTTACTTGAATCTGAAGTAATGACCAATTATGATGTAATAGGTGCCAAGAAATACACGAGACCAAATCTGCTACTATCATTCTTTACTGAACAATTGAGTGAAACAAACACAGAAACAACTAATTAGTTTAAAATACAACATCTTACAAAATACTAAACCTATCAAGTCATTCCAGTGTGTTTTCTTATAGCAAAGCCACATCGAGCTATCTGCTGAGCACACAGAGGGGACTCGAACCCCTGATTTTAGCATTGTAAATCCGTAGACTTATCACTGTACTAGCGTGGGACAGTCATTCCAGAATTTTTTCGTTTCCTCCACTGAAATATTCAATTTTGGTTTTATTTATTTAAGATGGGTTCAAGAAAAAAAAAAAGTAGTTTTATATAAAATGCACGTTCAAGTACGATTCATCGTTTTTACTTGTTTTAAAAATCTTATTACTCTGAAATAACATTTTATGGCAATTTTAATGAATAGCAGTACATTTTGATTACGTAGTGGAATATCAAGACTCAAATATAAAAATAATTATCAATTAAAAAAAAGTCATTTTGGTGGTGTTGGAGAGATTGGTGAGTGTACGATAAAAAGTAAATTAGCTGTCGTAAAACAAGGCCTAATGAATAATTCTCAAAATATACTTAATACTAAATAATTAATAGCCTTGGTGACCGGAAAGAAGCCCGGAGATCACGACCAATCACGAAACCTGGATTTCTAACCCACAGTAAACCGTTATTAAAAGTTCTTTGAGAAAACTTTAGTACAAAGGCTTTGCTTATATTCGTTCATTAAGTACATATAATAAGTTAGGTAATGCATCTCACTTGGCTATTAAAAAAAGGGGTTCCACCATGTAATCAATACCCCTCTTTCTGGTTACTATAATTAAGCGGTTCTAAGGTAACAAATAATTGTGGATCAGGGTTATACGGCAACATGCTGAGAAACCCTCTGAACACAATACCGAAAACAACTATAGTCTCATACACAAAAACTAGAACACGTATAAGGGTATTTCGATTTATGGTAAATCTACCAAGGCCGTCCCTGATTTTAAACTACTCACAGGAGGGCAGACATCCAGTCAGCTTAACACCCACCATAGACGCTAAAGGGTTGACTGTCATTCGTAAAATGCATCCACATCTTAAGCGAGGGTGTTTTATGATTTCGCACGGATTCGAATCCGGTTCAACAGCTATAAAATCGACGGTTTGGTTTGGTTTTAATCTCGCGCGAAGCTACTCCAGGGCTATTTGCGCTAGCCGTCCCTAATTTAGCAGTGTAAGACTAGAGGGAAGGCAGCTAGTCATCACCACCCACCGCCAACTCTTGGGTTACTCTTTTACCAACGAATAATGGGATTGACGGTCACATTATAGTGCCCCCACGGTTGAAAGGGCGAGCATGTTTGGTGCGATGGGGATTCGAACCCGCGACCTTCAGATTACGAGTCGAAAGCCTTTACCCACCTGGCCATGCCGGGCCAGCAAAATCGACGGACATACCAAAGGGTCAACACGAGTCCTCGACTATCATTATAATTAAAAAAAAATAAGAAAATAAATATAAAGGTAGCATAAATTTGATTAACCTTCTTATTAATGATTCAGTTATATACTTAATCACATAAGAGTAATTAGAAAGAATCAGTGAGACAAAAGCGAAAGAAATCTAGGTATATTTCTCTTTATGAGTTCAAAGAAATAGTTAGCATGGAAAGAAGGTAATATTACTAAGTACCAATAACTTTCTCCTAATGCTAGAAAGAAAGATAAATATGTAGTAATGACATGTTATCTCGCTAACGGTTACAAAAAAACAACACAATACACGTGAGAAATTCGCCAAGTTGTCAATATTTGCTTGTAACGGATATTCAATAAAAGTTATACAAGGGCTATCTGCACATAGCCATCCCTTATTTTGAATTAAACTACTAGAGGGAAAGCAAGCCAGTTAGGAGCATCCTTCACCAACGTGGGTTATTGTTATCTTGCATAATACTGGGGTATGACTGTTACTCCTATATCCACGGCCCAAAAGTGCAAAAAACGAATTAGGATCTTCGGATTCACAGTCCGGCCTGCAAATCACTTGGCCACGCCCGGATAATAGCACAGCATAAATAATGTATAAAAATAAAGATTATCCAAAGTATTAGAAACAGGTTTATACAAATACAATGCTAGAAACCGGATTTCTGCCATAGTGGGCAGAGCACAAATAGCCCATTGCGTAGCTTTGTGCTTAACTTGAAACAAACAAACAAATCTAGCCTTTGATTTAAAAAGGAAAGCCAAATAAAACTTTTTGAATATTATACAGCCACTAGAAACAGTATATATACCACACGCTGCACCTTTTCACTGAATCAAGTAATTTCTGATATTTATCGATCAATTATACATCATAACGAATTATAATTAATTATCTTGAGGCCCCTTACAACGCTAGAAGTGTGTAGTTTGAGATAAAAATCAATAAATTATGATAATCAAATATCCCTAATGGTTCAACAGCACCAAGTTTTAATTTGGAGAAATCACACAGATGGCATTCCATTACTTCATACATATTTGCTCAATCTACATACACGTCGCGTTAGAAATATTATACATTTGTGAATTATTTATTCACCGCTAGGTTCCAAAGAGATTAATATTAGATAATTTAGCTATATAAAATATTATCTTGGAGAGTTTGTTTTCTTCTATTTGAACTACGTAGTCTGCTCGTTATTCCTTGCATATATGTCACTTCTACTCCTATGTATTCAAAATGTAAATGATATATTTCAAATGGACCTTTTTCGGTAACACTATCTCATTGATAAAATGATGTCATTATAGTTTTCATGTTATCTACTTTTGCTTTCCAAATGTCTACATCTTCATAGCGCATATTCCACGTCGTAGGCACAGATACAATGTACTAAAAAAGCGATTTTAATACTTCAATGCTATGTAGCAACAATTAAGAGCAATTCGTGTTAAGATATATCCGAGAACACTATACAAAACTTAACGCTCTTATGTGAAAAGGAATTATCAATTTACATATCGTATCCTTTCCTCGTTGCGGAACTATTTTAATTCATCAGTTTGCATCTAAATTAGTCAGAAAAGTATTTCATAGCTGTGTGACGCTAAGTTGTACAGAATGCGTAATTACATACTATGGCGAGTAGGACAGATTAAACTGTTCTATTGAACACAGAAATTGTAAATCCCTTACGATATGCATTTATACTGCTCTCTATAGATAAAAACGAGGTACCGCATTTGTCATCATAAAATGATTAAAGTTTCTACTTATTTTTGGATTTTATAATGTCATATATTAATAGGATTATTTATGTTATAAAGGATAAACACAAAGCTATTTGAACACGACGAGGTTTCTGGCTTCTTACACCACCATTTCTCCAAACTACATACAAGAAATATTAACCATATACACGTTTATAACCTAACTCGCTGAAGGCGGCACTGAAAGGCAGTTATTTATTACTTCAGGCTTAAAGCTATTTTCAAAAGAATAGCTAAGTCCAGGTCTTAGGCCATTATTCTTATTCACATGACGTGTTCATTTATTTTTCATTATCTAGTATTATTTAACAGCTAGTAAGCAGCTTACAGATACTGAAAATGAAGCACATTGTTCCGTAGTTCCTAAGTAAACTTTTTGAGACAGATATATATATGGCAAACTAGAAATTTGTTAGTTCTCATTTAAGTTACTGCTGGGCGAGAATGGTCCTGGTGGCGAGAAATAACGGTCTTTCCATGAAGTACTAAGATGTTTTAGATCGAACATTCTTCTTAATTACATGCATATCAACTGAATTACCAACCTCTATTGGTGTCTATAAAGTTTCCAAAAATATTTATTTTCATGACACACAAACTTCAGATAAAGTTTATATGAAGCATTGCATGTATGGAGATGTTTATTAACAAAATTCTAAGGTTTTCATACTGTTCTGTGTTTATTGCAAGTCTCTTGATACTGTTCTGTACTTGTTGGTAAATAGTCTAGCGTTGTAAGTCTTCTGATACTGTTCAGTACTTGTTAATAAATAGGATAGCATTGCAAGTCTCCTGACTTTACTTGTTGGTAAATGTGTTTGCATCATAAGTCTCCTATTTATTAACAAGTACAGAACAGTATCAGAAGACTTATGATGCAAACACATTTATTAACAAGTAGAGAACATTATCAGGAGATTTGCATCATAAGTCTCCTGATACTGTTCTCTATTTGTTGGTAAATGTGGTTGCATCATAAGTCTCCTGATACTGTTCTGCACTTGTTGGTAAATGTGGTTGCATTATATGTTTTCCGATAAGGTGTTTCATTCATTGTCAAACTGTTTTATTCAGCAAAAAGCTGAGCAAGAAAGACATCGGAAGAAGGTAAACAAGTTAAATCCAATCTCATCGTAATATTGCAAAATGAGATGTTTATTAAGTTGGTTTTGGTTTTAAAAGTTAACGTGAAGCAGATATAATTAAGTAATTCAGGGGTTGGTGAAATCGTTGGCTAGAAAGGGTTTATATTCCTTTAACTCCAACTTCCTTGAAGCCTTATTTTTTTATGGTTAAACGAGGCATAGATTATTATATTATTTCATCTCGCACGGTGATAATTTTAAAATACTTTTGATACTCCATAAACAAAATTTGATAGGGAATGACATAAGTGGAGAATACTTCGGGTGAAGAGGAGTGTATTTTCTTGCATCGCCATGTTTGTTTCGCTTAATCAGTAAGATGTTTAGTTTTCCAAATGGATCACAGTTTGTGAGATAATACTGAACGTTATGTTGTTTTCCTCTATTCTATTTTGTTTACCTTAACGACGTGAAATATCTTTTATTATCGAATTATAAAATTGATACAAGTTTCTGTTTTTCGAATTTCTCACAAAGCTACACGAGGGCGCTATGTGTAAGCCATCCCTAATTTAGCAGTGTGAGACTAAAGGGAAGGCAATTAGTCATCGTCACCCACGACCAACTCTTTTACCAACGAATAGTGGGATTGGTCATAATATTTTAACGCCCCCACGGCTGAAAGGAACCCGCAACACTCAGATTACGAGTCGAGCGCTCTAACTACCTGGTCATGTCGGACCACCAAGTAAGAAACATAATATATTGGATTCGTGTACGTATCACAAGCGTTCCATCATTGAACACTAATACCGTAGCAAATGTAATCATTTATAGGATGGCTTTAAGACTGCCCCATCATCTAAGGTTTTGCTCCCTGAAATCCCTCTTATAGGAAGTGTTCTTCATTTTGTTGAGAAAAGAATCTCAGCATTGCAATAACTGAAGAACTTCCTGAGATCGAGAACGAGCCAAGAATGCGGTGTTATTATAGCCACGTAAATTCAGCGCTGATGAATCGAACATTATATAAATTGCTAAAACGTTTATTGCAGTATTTTGGTAAATTGTATGTGGCTCGCAATAACTGGCAAAAAAAAAAAGTTGTTGATGAAGTGATCAAAAAAGTGATTAAGAAAACCCGAACTGGATTATGATCAGTCTTTGGTCTGGTTTGGTTGTTGTTAAACGCAAAGCTACATAAAGGACATCTGTACAAGTAGTGAAGCCAAGATTTTAACGTTACAAGCTTCAGATTTGCCGCTGAGCCCCTGAAAGAGGTTTCTGAGACTGGCATAGATGTTTGTTTAAAATTAAGCACAAAGCTACACAATGTGCTATCTTTGCTCTGCCCATCACGGGTTGCAAAACCCAGTTTCTAGTGGCGTGAATCCGTAGATATACCACTGTAACAACGGAGGCTGTTGCAGAAGTAAAAATTATATTACAGATCTGTCAGTACTGAGCAGTCTCAGCACAGCACTGCGAAAGGTAAGTCTGTTTCTCGCTAGTATCATTAAAACATACTTATACAGTGCAATTACCCCTAAAATATTTAAAGTCATAAAAATAATTAATTCAACAAAATGGCGAACTCTTTTTTTTTTCTCTGGTACCTACCCTGGGGAAATGTGCGTGAAACGAAATAGCTACTATAAAAAAAGTCACAGTTTTAATAAATTAGACTTATAAAAGTCAAGTTTTAAAGTGTCTTACAGAAGAAAGTAAATATAAAAAACAACAAAAACTTCCGACGCTTTTTATAAGCAATTGCATTTTGCACTGGGGAGAAAAAATGGTGAGAGTGGCTCCTGAGATTTCAAATATCGGTTGCTGAAAATGTTTTATGTTTTTAACACTTCCCCCAAAGAAACATTGTTACTTCTGTACCTATTGTTCATTAAATATGCATCTCAAATCAGATTGTGTAATTCCTGAGGGTGAAACTTACTACCTACTACAAATGCCTTGATATCTCTCAACCATTCAGGCGTGTGTTTATCTTGTTATAACAAAGCCATATCGGGCTATATGTTGTGTCCACTGGGAGGGATCAAGCCCCTGATTTTAGTGTTGTAAATCCGAACATTTACTGCTGTCCTACGAAATTAGTGTTTGTTTACGAATTTTACGCAAAGCTACACGAAGGCCATTTGCGCTAGACGTCCCTAATGCAGCAGTGTAAGACTAGTGGAAAGGCAGCTAGTCATCATCACCTACCGCCAACTCTTGGGCTACTCTTTTATCGAAGAATAGTGGGATTAGTTGACCGATACGCTATAACTTTCTCCACGGCTAAAATGGCGAGCAAGTTTGATGTGACAGGGATTCGAACCTGCAACCATCAGATTGCGAGTCGAGCGTCCTAACCACCAGGCCATGCCGGGCCCGAAAATAGTGTTAAAACTCCTTTCAGCAAATGATTAGCATTATTGACACGCTTCAAAGATCTTTTGTCAAAAATCATTTTCATGTTGCTTGAAATACGGCAGCTTTATGCAAATCACGGCTTTATACAGACTAAAAGATGTTGAGACAGAACATATTATTACTCGTGTTAGAGACTGAATAGCTTGATTGTCAAAGTAAACATATACGGCTCATTTATACATTAAAAGACTGGACTTTATGTTTGGTTGTTTAAGTGCAAAGCCACACAATGAGCTATTTACGTTCTCTCCAGAGCGGTAAATTGAATTCTGTATTTTAATATTGTAAATCTGTAAACTTATTACTGAACTCCGAGGCGTAAACTGAGAAAAATACTGTGTTCAACAAAAAACTAGTTAAGATGACAATTTACAAGAAAACGTGGCTAAAACTTTACTAGATAAAAACGGTTCAAAACTGTGTATTTAATTAAAGAAGAAAGCATGAAATATTTATAATTCTTAATATCAGTTCGTAGTGTTTGTTTGTTTTTTAATTTCGCACAAAGCTACTAAAGGGCTATTTGTGCAAGCCGTCCCTAATTTAGCAGTGTAAGACTAGAGGGAAGGCAACTAGTCATCACCACCAACGGCCAACTCTTGAGCCACTCTTTTACCAACGAATAGTGGAATTGACCGTCACATTATAACGCCTCTACGGCTAAAAGAACGAGCATGTTTGGCGCGACCGGAATTATAACCCGCGACCCTCAGATTACGAGTCAAACGCCTTAACCCACCTGGCCATGCCGGGCCGCAGTTCGTAGTGATGAGTAAAACATGTATCTGGTATTTTGTATTGAGATGTTCACGCAGCATTACACAAAGACATCCTGTATATACAAGCTTGTATTATAGGCTAATTGGTGTGAGATCTAAGAAGCTACAGTAGCAGTAGATGTACAATTCTTTCATTAGAGAAATGTAACTAAAATCATGAAAAATTGAGGTATTTATGAAAGTCAGTGTTAAAATTAGGATCTGAGATCACATCTGAACAGATCTCGTCGACTGCATTTTATAAAAAAAACATAAGGCTTTACATATTTTTCTGTTATATAATAAATGATATGACGAGTTAATAATATTTTCAAGGCCACTTTCTTGTCCACCCCCTGTTAATATCGAACATTTTGGATAGAGGGAAAACAGTTTGTCAAAATCACCTACCGTCAACTCTTGGACTACTCTTTACTAACAAACAGTGGGACTGACTGTCCACGTTATTACACCTCCACGGGTGAGAGGGCATGTATGTTGGATGAAGGGATTCAGTTCCACGACTTACAATTTTGTAAGTCAAGGACCGTAAGCAGGCTATGCCAAGCCTTCGTTTTATTTATAAATATTGGATCTACAGTCCAGTTCCATTGTATACTAGTTCTCGCCCGCTCTAAACTGATAAGACTTGAAGAAAGAAATAATTAGAAGAGCACCGCGCACTTAAAAATGCTAATCGATCGTGTACAGGGTTTAACTTAATACGTATTCCTTAAGTATTTTGAGTTCTAACGAAAGACTGATGAAGACAGCTCGTTTAGTAGTTAAACGTGCGTTATTTATGTTACTTAGAGAAAAACACTTCAATAGTTCATGTCAAATTATGTTAAGTTTAATCAATAATTTAAGTATTTTTTTGAAATATTGTAGTGTTTAATGATGAAAATATAGTTAGTTAGAAGCAGGACGTAACCCGATAAAGCATGCTTATTTGAAGAGAATACTCTCGAGCAGGTTATAATTTGTTCAACTTTTGTGTGTATTTGTATGAATATAACTCTCAGTAGTAAAGTTCTAAAGAATATTTAGCATATTCGAAGTTATGAAACATTAGTTCTACGTA
Organism: Tachypleus tridentatus; assembly: GCF_004210375.1. Classification (NCBI taxonomy): domain Eukaryota; kingdom Metazoa; phylum Arthropoda; class Merostomata; order Xiphosura; family Limulidae; genus Tachypleus; species Tachypleus tridentatus. Next base: position 59,545,506 of record NC_134826.1, on the reverse strand, counting down.
AATAGTAGTTAGAGGGTACAGTTAGACTACAAAGTTACTACTAAATGGTCAACCATTCACGTACAGTTAACATGGTAGAACGAAATTCATTACAGATATCTATAAAGATTCTATAAGAAAATCAACAGCGACAGTAAATATACTGTGCTGTGTTCTTAGTCGTACGCAATTCAACAGCTTTGAGACTTTTAGATTGTGCATTTTAGACTCTTCAGAAGACTGTGTTTACCTGCACGATTAGATACACAGAAACTATTTCCTATATATGCATTTGACGACCATGCAATCGAACATGGGCGCCAATAGTTATTAATAAACATGAACAAACGTGACACCTTGCACTCTAAAAGACAGTTCAACATTCGGTTTCTGTCATGTATCACCTTACACAGTGTTAAGGTTTATATTCAAAGTCACGGCTTAATAGCTGGAGACCTCTGAATAAATCTGTTTTGTTTTTTTCCTTTTAGAGTATGACGAAAGTAGCGAACTGAGAACCAGTTGTAAAGTGGTTGGTCTGGGATTCTGAATGCAAAATATCGACCTCGAAATAAGCAAAAAGCTTCCTGTGGTCGAATGTTAATATGAATGAACTAATTTTTTGATCTTTCAATACTTTCGAACGTGCATCAAATGGCACAGTAAATAAGTATTCAATCAAAATCAGTAGTTCAAGCTATCAATATATGTAATCCCGACATAAGGTGTATAATATATCATTGCTCCCTAAGTAAAGTTTATCATTTATTGGTTGCTACTTACATTAACAGTACTTAACATGTTAAATTTCAGTATTTTTCAATTATTAATATACTTTTATTACAGAACTTCTTTGCATTTTTTAGGTTTAATTATGTATTTAAGACTAAAGTAAATCCTCTAAGCTGGCCGAACCTCGTGAAATATTACTGGATTTGGTTTGGTTTGTTTTGAATTTTGCGCAAAGCTACACAAGGGCTATCTGCGCTAGCCATCCCTAACTTGGCAGTGTAAGACTAGGGGGAAGGCAACTAGTCATCACTACCCGTCGCCAACTCTTGGCCTACTCAACGAATAGTGGGATTTGCCGCACATTATAACACCCTCACGGCTGGAAGGGCGAGCATGTTTGGTGTGACAGGGATTCGAACCTATGTTCTCAAATTACGAGCCGAGTGCCTTAACCACCTGGCCATGCCGGGCCTGAAATATTACTGGAACTGTAAGTCGAAAATACCGTTAAAACAAAAGTACCCCACTGAAGAAACAATTGTATTTTCTTCTTGATTTACAGCAACGTACAAAAATTATATTTAATTAGCTCCACTGATTGCCATATTAATCTCAATTTTAGTATATAACTAAGTATATAACTCGATGTGAGTTGAAGGTAATATTAATATACATAAGCTGTTTATGATAAAATATACATCACATAATGCTTTTATGTGAAGAAGATAAATCTAGGCGGTGTACATCAGGGGTTTATTTTGTGTAGCAACACCCTGCTTGTCGAGTTTCGTGGGATTACGCTACTCAGTAATTCTGATATCTTCATAAGTCTAGTACATGTGTTGTATCAATACGCACGTTCAGTTTGCATTAATGAACAAATTAGGTTTATATCTATGCGCATTCAAAATGTATCAATGCGCATAATTCTGTTTATATCAAAGTGTATATTCGGTTTGTATCTATGCGCACATTTGGTTTATTTCGATGGGTTTTTGTAGTGAGCGCCCAGCATGGCCCGGTGGTTAAGGCACTCGACTCGTAATCCGAGGGTCGCAGGTTCGAATCCCCGTCACACCTAACATGCTCGCCTTTTCAACCGTGGGGGCGTTATAATGTGACGGTAAATCTCACTATTCGTTGGTAAAAGAGTAGCCCAAGAATTTGTGGTGGGTGGTGATGACTAGTTGCCTTTCATCTATTTTTACATTGCTAAATTAGGGACGGCTAGCTCAGATAGCCCTCGAGTAGCTTTGTGCGAAATTCAAAAACAAACAATCTGTAGGGGGATTTCAGGTACTACAGCTTATAATACTAAATTAAATTAAGCTGCTCAAAAACAAAGGAACTGAATAAAAGGAAAAAACAAAGATGTTTGTCTTTCCACTTTTATGTTTCTTTCCAGCGCAGATATAAGTCCCAAATCAAGTGGAATCTGACAATAATCCAAAACAAAACTACAGTCAAAAATAGTGAAAACTCATTGTAACAAGAACTGTGTAATATGTGGTCACACACTGTGATTTCACTTGTAATCCATATATTCATGCATGATTCCTGGCCACACATACACACCGTGATTCACTACTGGTAAAGGTGACAAAACTAATCGAGTCTATTCTGTGATTGTTAAATAACAAAGACAAAGTTTACTATTATAATAATATTTTCTACTTCCTACAATCTTATTTTTTAGTCAGTGACTTATTTTCAGAGACTTACTACTAATCTTGAGTGTATAACATGTGGCATTTATGGCAGTGCATTTCTACTACCAGATAAATTACCGCTATGTGACGCTGCCGTACGGAAACAATTTTTTTTTTTGTTAATACGCGCAAAGCTAAACAAGGGCTTTCTGTGATAAAATAAAACAGATTAGCTCTAGGAATACTGTCGATAAAAATATCGTTAATTTAATATAGTGGTATGAATGGCAGTAAAAATGTCATAAATAAAACAAATTTTATCAGTTGAACATTCTTGCTGTTATCGGTACCTTCGGTCATAATCCCAATAATATTTCACGAAGTTCAGCCTTAGGAGATTTAGCTTTGCTCTAAATTCATATGATAAGCTGTCAATCCAAAATTGTGTTCATAATAAATATATAATTAACCCTTAAACAGCGGGAATCTTGTAAGTAGCAGCATCAATTGATGATGGTCGCCATTTAAGGGTTAACAAACGAAAATAATAAACACAATTATATATAATAATTAATAAACGATAGCCACACAGTGGAACAGTGGTATGTCTGCGTACTTATATTACTAGAAACCGAGTTTCAATTCCCTTGTTGGGCAGAGCACACGTAGCCCTTTGCGAAGCTTTGTACTTAACAATAAACAACAACAATTAACGATAGTAATAAACACACACACACACACACATATATATTAAACACTAATCAACAATGTTGACAAAAATAACATTAAATAAATAACTTAAGGCAACTTCGTATAAGTTACATTAAAAAGCAAGTGTTTGATTATTCACATTCTGCTTCCTTATCAGACTGCATGAATTATACTGCTAAAAAAATTAAAGGAACTACTACATATTCCAGTACATTTTGTCACAACTAAATTTATGTATGAAAAATAAGTGTATTTTTTAAGCTTGCGAGTGAAGTTTGAAACAACTCAAACGAAACTCACCTCATTCAAGGAGAATACAACTCAAGGTACCCTATAAGAGGCTGTTACGTCAAACTATGCATTCCTCATTAATTCTCGAAAAAAACACCAACATGGATCTTTTGCGGCTCGTTTTGTCAGTGTGTGTCTGCATTTTGTGTACCCAAGCAGTCAGGCGCCATCTGATAGAGAACGAAGTGGCCAGAGCGGTCCAGATGCTGGAGGATGGCCAGACAGACCCAAAGGAGGGTGGCACAGCGCGTCGGTGTGTCACCAAGCGTCATCAATCGACTTTGGCGACGCTACCAGGAGACGAACACTTATGGCAGGAGACCAGGCCAAAGCCATCATCGCTGCACAACAGCCAGAAAGGACCGCTTCGCTACATCGTGATTACCGCTCTGCGGGACAGGTTAGCTACTGCTCGATCACTGCAAAATGACCTTTAGTATCCCACTGGAACCCGTTTGTCGACCCAAACAGTTCGCAATCTTCTGCACGAAGGACGCCTTAGGGCCAGACGGTCTGTAAGAGGTGTATTCTGACAGCGCGACACCGTGCAGCCAGGTTGGAGTTTGCTCGTCAGCACCTGGACTGAGAACTTCGTCAATGGACCATCGTGCTGTGGACAGACGAAAGTAGTTTACTGTGTCCTGTGATGATGGACATGCGAGAATGTGGAGACGCCGAGGAGAGTGATTTTACCCTTGTAACGTTGTGCAAGTCGACGCTTATGGAGGAGGTTCTGTAATGGTCTGGGCAGGCATATGCTTGGGTGGTAGCACGGACTTACTCATACTCGACAGAGGTGCTCTGAACGCACGGCAATATAGAGACAAAATTCTGGAACCCGTTTTGAGGCCTCTTGCCGGTGCTGTGAGCGATGGGTTCATTTTAATGCAGGTTAACGCGCGAGCCCACCTCGCCAGACTGTATGGACTTCCCTGACAAGGAGGGAATAGAGACTTTTGAGTGGCTGCCAGATCTCCAGATTTAAATCTGATTGAACATTTTTGGGATATGATAAAACTGACCCGGAAAAATTCTGGATACACCTTAAAAGACTCACCAATGATAATACAGCCGTGAAGAAATATCCTGCACTTGAACACAATAATACAATAACACAAATAAAGAAAAAGCTGAAGCTTTCAAAGCTCAACTTCAAAATTCATTTAAAACTCATTCTGATCC